>NC_050192.1:252500-362500 GCF_008315115.2 Sander lucioperca | reverse complement strand
AGGCATATTACAACGTGGTAGTTTTTGAAGTTCAGGAGAAGCAGCAATAATCATGATTGAATAGTGATGACGACTGTCATAAAGCTATGGTTGTCTGATCAAGTTAGTTCACCAAGACTAACGACTGCAGCAACACAGAAGAATTGACGATGACTAATTAGCAAATCCATAATGTTTCCCTCCTCTTAAGTATCTCCCTTGAGGCTGTTTTGAATCGTTATGCAAATGGTGTTGTCAAATGTCAATTAACGTGAGCAGAAATTCTGTGATTTATTATTGTGAAGAGTTGTGTGCAGGAAGAAACTTTCTTCTCCAAGTCATTAAAACTGTGTCACTGACAAAGGTGGCAAAGAGGAAATGGGGGAGTAGCAAACTAGCATTTAGCTGCAAAGAGAAAACAGCACTGCTGTTTAGATGCTGTCACTGACCAGGAAAGGCTGCAGTGCTAAGCCAGCTTTCATGTAATGATCATGGAAACACATGCAATTACCATGAAAAGTAGATGAAAGTGTATGTGTTACAAAGGACTAGGACTAAGTATAGATAGTCTCGCATTGCCAGACCTTCCTGTACAGCACTGTGGAGGAATGTCTGGCTAGTCCACACAGCATTCCTGGATGGGAGAAAAACGTGCTCTGGTTTATTGACATTTCTTTAAACCAATCACAATCGTCTTGGGCGGTGCTAAGCGCCGGACGGAGCCACGGTGCCCCTGCAAAATGGCCTCGGGAAGGAACATGTTTTGGTGGAACGTGTGTATGTTCAAAAGTTGTTTCAGTCGTGCAACAGAAAACTCAGATTGGACAGATAGTCTAGCTAGCTGGATTTACCCTGCAGAGATCTGAGGAGCAGTTAACTATAGTCCTCACAAATCCACCGGAGTTTAGAATGCCAACACAAAGAAAGAGGATGGTGACGGACATTCCGGTGGAATTTCCGGTGGCACCGGAGCAATCCCGTAAGTGGAACATTGTGGATATAGACCAAGGTATAAAAGACGCACCTACAACCAGGAGAAATTAGGAAGTAGTTGGAAATGGAAAAAGGGTGGTGGTCATGTGGAGGTGGGGAAAGATCAGGCCTGTTAAGACTACTTTGTTTAAGTTCAAGACCAGTCAAGTGCCAGTCTGGATCACACCTACAGGCTCCTATACACTGTGAAAGCAGTGGCCACAGTAACCCATGCCACGTTGGTGGTGATAAAATAAAACTCAGTGTGTGTTTGACTGGGCTATGTCAATTTTGAGGCATGTTGGGTTGTGTGATGAAAGTGTGGTCAAGCTTTGATCAAGCTTTAGGCATAGCACCGTTTTTTTTTTTTACTATATTAAAAAAATGTGGCTAAGTATTCCTTGGATCCCGATCTCTGAACACATTTCCGACTTGTTCAGTAATTGAAATAGGTCTGGTACTGTGCCCATTCTTGTCTGTTTTCACCTGTTGAGAAACAATCATACGCCAGTGTATTATATCTCATTTAATGACATAATCTGATTTGGTTGGTTTGTAGACATAGACTACAGCAGCAGTCCTGTTGGGAGAACTGTTTGGTCGTACTTGGTCCCTGAAAATTTCTGACACTGTCAGAATTTTAATGCAGGTGGATTTTGGTCTTCAAAGCTTTAAAAAGACGTGTCACGTCTCGTGACGCGTAGGACGTGTCTCACAGTAAGATCTAGAATCCTTGCTTACAACCAAAGATTTCACCACGTTATCAACGTTTGTCTGGGACAACCCATAATCACACAGTGAATACAGACCTTAAATAGAGGTCAAAATCAATGAAAGAAGAAAACCATTACACATTAAGGTGCGCTCACACCTAACCTGTTTGATGTGGTTCAAACTCTGCTGTGTTTGGGTAAGTTCATTTAGGCTGGTGTTAAAGCTCTCATTCGGAACATGGTGCAGACCAAACAACCTAACCCGTTCTCATTCCCAACTCGTAAAATACTGACTCTTGGTCAGTGTCTCTCAGCATCAGATACCGATGCAAAAATCACCCTTTAGTGTCTGTATGGAACACACTGGGCAGAGCAGCAGCTTGACCGCAGTGCTGTAAGATGACGTAGTTTTATTAAAAGAGACAATGGTAGAGAGTAGTATGAAGGACCAAAAAGGTTGGTTGGGGTGGTGGATGCCTCAAACAACACAGGACTTTTCCCCAGGAGACCGGTTCATGTCCCGTTCTTGTCCCGCGTGTCACTGAAACGAACATTTTGTAACCCTTCCCACCATCTTTTCCTAACCCTAACTGTCCCGTTCTTGTGCTGCATGTCAGTTAAATGTACGTCCCGACCCAGAGCGTCAAAAAGTGACGACAAGAGTCCAGACCAAGCAGAATATGACGCTAAAGGAGACTTTTAGCATCAATAACAAACAACAAAGGCACCTGACCAAGGGTCACTTTCTGACGTAATGGGAGTGAGAATGTGTTGAACAACCACATTGAGACCACTTGAAAGGGAGGGTCCCAGTTCACTTCCATGTGCTGATGCTGTTGAAAGTTAACATTTAGAGTTAGTACTGTGGGCCTGAAGGAAACTGCATTCTTCTACTGATGATGTGGGTTCAGTTTCCAATTCATGCTCATGTTTTCAACTGGCAGGAAGGTTTAATTTTAAAAGATAGTTTTCTCACTTAACTGTGACTTAGGCAAACTGACCTAACTGTAACCAAACTGTTAATGTTAGCCTATCTTTGGTGCTAACTCTCTGAAGTTCTGATGTGTCAATGCTATATAAACCAGAAGTTTTTCACTTTCAGCATTTCAGAGTTTGAGCCCATTATGAAAGCTTTTATGAGATACCTATGTGTTGCAGTCTCCTGGTTACATTGTGTTTTCAATGGTGCTTCACAGATTCAGGAATGACCAAACAGAGCTGGGGGAGTATACCAAAACATCCATTGTTCATGTAAAAAACACTTAGAACAATCAACAGCTGCAATCAAAAACATGATGAAACTTTGTTCTCCGTATTGTTTAGGGCCTGTCAAGTACAGAGAGAACAGAATGAGAATGGGCTTTCAATAGCAAGGGTGAAGTGGCTTTTATAGAGGCAGCACAATTACCCAATAAATCAACCTATAAAAGACAACACAGGGTGTCAATTAGCTTGTGTAATTGAATAATTACTGGCCTGAGAGCTCAGGCACCGTTACTGCAAGCCGTTCTCCAAATGTCAAAAAGCAATTGAAATAAATTACACATCTCTCAGACCAGCCCAGCGATTAGTACAGCCATAACAATTCACTCAGTTTACCTGCAATAGTTCGCTCACATCAGCATGCTACCACCCACACACACACACACACACACACACACACACACACACACACACACACACACACACACACACACACACACACACACACATACATGAGTCTGTTTGCATTTCTCTCAAATTCATTGTTTAAATTCAAAGGGGCTTATTGGCATGAACACATTCAGATAGACCCTCACCCTGTATGAATACTGACATTAACTTAGAATATATTAGATTATATAGAGAACAGAAGTTGTTAACAATTGATGGGGAAGAGATACATTTGTCACATTTATGACCTGGTGTTGGCGGCACTTAGAGAGATAAACTGTCCTGCTACAACTTCATTTGATTTCATCAGTACAAGCACAGTACTTTCTCATTGTCTGAACAAACATACCAGTCTTCCAAACCATACAATGAGTTCAGTCGTTCATTCCTACCCTCCAATAAGAACCATAGGAGCGTTTCATAAATCAGCGCCTCTAGGGGTGGCAGGAAATACCACCCACAGGAGCATTTTCCATCCTCATATCTAAACCACACTGTTAAAGTTGTGAAACGGTCGCAGTTTGGTTATGTTAGACACAAAACGTTACTTACTCACATTACGAATGGGATGTTTAAAGGTCCCATGGCATGAAAATTTCACTTTGAGGTTTTTTAACATTAATGTGAGTTCCCCCAGCCTGCCTATGGTCCCCCAGTGGCTAGAAATGGTGATAGGTGTAAACCGAGCCCTGGGTATCCTGCTCTGCCTTTGAGAAAATGAAAGCTCAGATGGGCCGATCTGGAATCTTCCCTTTATGACGTCATAAGGGGAAAGGTTACTCTCTCTGCTTTGCCCGCCCAGAGAATTTGGCCCGACCATGAGAAAGAGAGAGACATCATGGCTTGCAAACTAGCGAAGCATGACAGTTGGTCAAGGCCACGCCCCCACCCTCCACCTTGCCCCCCCCTCTCTCCTCCTCAATAGCATTTAAAGCTACAGACACAGAAATGGCACATCCTAAGTAAAGCTCATTGTGGGACTGGCTCTAGTGGCTGTAATTCTGCACCAAGGCTGAATTTTAGGAAAGAGACTTCAGATACAGTATTAGGGGACCACTAAGGTCTATATAAAAGAGACTTCAGATACAGTATTAGGGGACCACTAAGGCCTATATAAAAGAGACTTCTGATATAGTATTAGGGGACCACTAAGGTCTATATAAAAGAGACTTCAGATACAGTATTAGGGGACCACTAAGGTCTATATAAAAGAGACTTCAGATACAGTATTAGGGGACCACTAAGGTCTATATAAAAGAGACTTCAGATACAGTATTAGGGGACCACTAAGGTCTATATAAAAGAGACTTCAGATACAGTATTAGGGGACCACTAAGGTCTATATAAAAGAGACTTCTGATACAGTATTAGGGGACCACTAAGGTCTATATAAAAGAGACTTCAGATACAGTATTAGGGGACCACTAAGGTCTATATAAAAGAGACTTCAGATACTGTCAGGATGGTAGAGAAGTTTAGGACCCAAATGCAGTTCAAACTGATTTATTAAGACCTGGAATTACACCACAGGCTGCACACAACACGGAAAACACGAACAGAAGCCACACTAACAGAAAGTACGAATCCGACAAACGACAAGGGAAACAGAGAGACTAAATACACAGGGTAACGAGGAAACAAGAGGCAGGTGACACAAGGGCTGGGAAACAGGTGGAAAACATCAGGTAATCACAAGAGCGGGAAAACAGATAGTAAAACAAGACAAGACAGAGAACAGATTATCAAAGTAAAACAGGAAACAAGCAAAATACAGAACAGAAACAGACTACCAAAATAAGACACACCAAAAACCCTGACAGATACAGTATTAGGGGACCACTAAGGTCTATATAAAAGAGACTTCAGATACAGTATTAGGGGACCACAAAGGCCTATATAAAAGAGACTTCAGATACAGTATTAGGGGACCACTAAGGTCTATATAAAAGAGACTTCAGATACAGTATTAGGGGACCACTAAGGCCTATATAAAAGAGACTTCAGATACAGTATTAGGGGACCACTAAGGTCTATATAAAAGAGACTTCAGATACAGTATTAGGGGACCACTAAGGTCTATATAAAAGAGACTTCAGATACAGTATTAGGGGTCCACTAAGGTCTATATAAAAGAGACTTCAGATACAGTATTAGGGGACCACTAAGGCCTATATAAAAGAGACTTCAGATACAGTATTAGGGGACCACTAAGGCCTATATAAAAGAGACTTCAGATACAGTATTAGAGGACCACTAAGGCCTATATAAAAGCATCCAAAAAGCAGCATGTCATGGGACCTTAAAAAGAAGAATACATGCCTTTATTTTTCCTGCAAGGGGAAATTCATATGTTTCACTCTGTTTGGTACAGTTATTACACACATTACACACAGGCCTGAAATACACACACATGTATGGGACCTATACAGCACTAATGGATAGATCAGAGTGAGGGGGCTGCTCCCTGAAATGGGCGCCCTGAACAGTTGGGGATTCGGTGGCTTGCTCAAGGGCACCTTGGCAGTGACCAGGAGGTGAACTGGCACCTCTCCAGCTACCAGTCCACGCTCCGTACTTCCTCCTACTCCAACCCAACTCCCTACAGACTGAGTTGTTACTCAGTCCGTAGGCCCCCCACACCAAAATTTAAAAACAAACTCTCTGGTTCCTTTTATTTTCCATGACATGAACCCTGGTCTTCTGGGGGATGTCATAACTACTACAGCACCTAGAGGGCGGCGCCACTAGAAACCTAAATATAGGTTGTAATTGCTGCAATGGTGTTACGGTTATTGCAAAAGTGAACCAACAACTTGTTGGGGAGTTTTGTAAGGGAGGGCAGTCTCCAACTAGCAAGCGATGCTTACGAATTTGGGAAATACAGGTTTTAATTTTCGCTCTTCTTACGGGAGCCACATTTTCCTGTACCTGCCCATTTCTATTCCCAGGCTGGTAATATTTCTTTGCTAAACATCAGTCATTGTGGTCAGGTTGCCACAGTATCTTTCCTCCTTAGCCCTAGACAACTTTGTGTTCTAAAAAATGTTGTATACTTAGTTTGATTTGTCTTGAGGTGGAAACATGGTGACATCATTAAAAAGAAGTCCGATGGGTCAAGAAACATGATCAGTCTGGCGTTTAGACAGAAAGGATGAGAACAAACAGTTTGGTCACACTTGTTAGTAAAATCATCATCAGTACTGTAAACAGCCATAACAATTTACAGAACCACTTGCTGCTTCAACTGCTCTTACGTAGTGGTATGCAGTTCTATGTGCAATGAGGGATTATTAGACATTTCAGGTGTGCACACTTTCAGTTTGACCTCCAAATAAAGTGGATGAGATAATCTGGATAAACTATTGGTTTGTTCCCAACCTGTTTGACCCTTTAACTGCTCAGGCTTCCACTGATAAATGGTGGTCAGAACTACAAAATAAGACCCAAGTTGCCATAAAGCTGAATTATCCTATAAATGTAACCAGTATGTATTGCTATTTTGTTTTGTTTCTCATGATGAACATTCAGTGTAGTTTCCTATTCATAGAGACATAGTGTTAACTGTGAGATGCTTGTGTGAACAGTGCTTAGCAGCAGTGGAATTTTCCCCTCTCATAACCTAATTAGAAATCACATTGGGGTTGTTAGGTGAATGGTTTATTCATTATCCAGAGGTACATTTAATGGGCCAAAGTCATTTAGACGCTCATTATTAAACTTGGCAACAGATCATATCCTGCCGTTTTGATCTTTGTGAAGGACGTAAGTGTAAAGAAAGGCAGAGAGAGGCGAGTGCAGTGAAAACTAACAATGTGCCAGATCGGAGCTTTGATTAAACATTGAAGGATCGACTCTCACAAAGAACACTGTCGTCTCTATGCTCTGTTTCCATAGACCCCCATGATTTCCCCCCCCATTGTCCAGCCGGAACTGCAGCCGCACCCTCTAGCCAGGGTTAACCTCACCTTATTGGCTGGACCAGCCTTTGATGGTTTCCTGGTGCCAATAGTGAAGATGTGTATGTGGAAGTTTCACTCTTTCTTCAGCCTAATGATCAAAAATGGGTGGGACTGGCTTTTGATTGGCAGGCTAAACTAAATATGGAGTATCAAGGTCGTCCATAATAAGATGCTGTTGATTCATGTTTGTCATGGATCCACTGGGTCTGCACAGATGATGTGATCATGTCCCATGATAGTGTGTGCTCATATTTTGAAGAAAACGACCTAAAAAAAAAAGATATGAATAAAACAATGAGTGGTAGGCACAAAGTATTGCTTTATGGGTAATTTAAATATTTCTTCCATGTTCCATTTGTTTGATATGCATAATCACGTCACAATGATTGGCTAACCCTAGAGAAAGAAAAGAGTGATAGACTTGAAAAAACGTAAATGAAAAGAATGAAAGTTAGGTTGCAAAAATGTGTCAGAGACACTGCAGAGCAATCTGAAGAGCTATGTTTAAAACGAAGGTCCAGGATGGAGGGACACAGCATGGAAACACAGTGGATTTCATTCTAACCCGGATTTTTCAGTGGGCGCATCTGTGCTGCACCACAATTTTGTTCCATCCTCACCATACCACACTGGGCCCGACTCGCAGATTTTAGTACTTGAAAGAACAATCGCTGAATCTGTCGTGGTCCATGGTGTTGTAGAGGAGACATATACGATATTGGGAGAGTGTCTTTGGTAAACTGATTGGATGCTCCAGCTGTTTCATTTCCTGCACGGCTTGCGTGAAAATAGACCTGGCGCATATCTTTAGTCCAGCGAAGCAGAGAGCGGCTTCACGAACGCTTCTGAAATTCTGTTGGAATTTCAAGCATTGACTTGGATGGCCGCGATTGCTCGCGGGGGTCAAAGCGCCTCCAGAACGCAAATAGGGGTAAGACCCTGACATTAAGAATTAGGATTTCATTCTATATGTTTCCTTTTGTCCATACATTTCATGAAACGACTATAACCAACAATGTGTTAGTCTCCAAATAGTTTCTGACTTCCCTCTCCTGTCTGTGGTTCTCAGCCCCAAGCCCACTGGTTTCTACTGAAGACGTAAATATAAATATAATACTTAAATATGTTTTTAGTTCCGACAGGAATGTGTCCATAGCATTGAACAGCTGGTCAGACTAGTCTTCGATCACATTGTTTCTGATTAAATCAATGTAAGACTATTTAAATCAAGTAAAGCTGTTTGTTTTAAGGCAACATTTAAAGCTGCACTAATTTATTTTGTTGGCCAGTTGGGGGCAGCAGAACAAGGTCGAACCAAACATCTGACATATCATTATCTTCTAAAGTTGATATGGTGAATGCATAAGCAAACAGTTAAGCAAACTATTGGTGCTGAGCAGAGCAGTGTAAGTGGGTTTGTGAGAGCTCAGTCAGTCAGTTCAATCAGTTCCTGCTGCTGGAAACAAAAGGAATGAGAGCAGAGGTTACATACCATAAAACCCAAACAATGAGCTGAAAGATGATGAAGCAAATACAAATACATTTGGTCAGATATGCACGAATAATGCAATCTGAACAGATTTGAAAAATCTTTTGCAAAAATATGTTCATGTGTATAAGCAGCGGCGAAGTGCCGATCCCCACAATAATGACTTTTTTTTGCAGCAGGGAGGCATGTGCATGTGTTTCAAGACGGAAGAAATTCTTGGTAAACATAGGTCAACATGTCATAGGAGTCACAGAACTGGCTTCAGGTACTTTAAATCTAATATATTACTTGTATTATAAAGTTAATCTATGCCCAACTTGTAGTTTGGCTGCACTTCGCCGCAGAATCAAACTGCTCAGATCGGCCCAACTTCCAGCTCAACTTTCCATTGACAATGCATGGAAGCTCGCCGGCTGCACACTTCACCACTGCTTGGTGTGTTTTGGGAATAACACCCGTACTGCAGAGTTGGTGATATTTCTCTGTGTGTTTGTCACAGGCAACGTATTTCGCATTACACAGAGTTATTTGATTGATTGATACAGAACGATATTGATTATTGCAGCTTCTTTAAATGACAAAAGATTTTGTAGAAAAACGTGTTTGTGTTTGTTTAAAAAAAAAAGTCTGAGCACAAGGTCCACTTATTGGAAAATTTCCAGAGCTTACAGTCAGATATCGTGGCCTTCATCAGCAGAGGACGTTTGCCCAGTTGTCATAGGGACAGGGTACAAAATTAGCACCATTCACCAGCTAAATAAAATATGCAAGTGGCTGGTAGATCTGCTTCGCTCACCAGCCAAAAAACCCAAATTGTAATCTATTGAGTGGCTGGTCAAATTAAAACGTTAACTAGCCACTTGGCTGGTGGACAATACATTCTGCACTCTGCATGGGGATGGTTCATTATTTTTACACACATATTATTTGTTAGTTGATAAAGTCAATGTTTGTTCTCGTCTCTTCATGGGAATTGTTGACTATGAAAAATGTAGTATATCATAAGACCTTTAAACATTCCTTCATGTGGAGATCTCAGTTCATAAGCATTATTTAAATAAACATTATTTAGTGGGTCATCTGCTTGCGTCAGGCCTTGAGATATGTGGAATCAATCAGCATGTAGAGGAAGAAACAATCCTGGCCGAGTTTATGAGTCCTATCTTCTTCAATTTCCCATCAAAATGTCGGGAAGATCACTCATTTCCCAAATTAAACATCTTTCACTGGTAACTTATTCAAGAGATTCCAATTAGCTGAAAAGTGGTTCTTCATGAATGTGTTCCGCCACCCACCCCCCTTTCCCATTCAAATACTTTAAAGAAAGCCTTAAAGGAGAAAGCTCCCTTCCCACCCCCACCCCCCCATCCTTCTTTATCCGGTGTGTGTGTGCTGCTGCTACTGAGCTCCATCAAGTGGTATAAATCTTTAATTTTGGAGATCAGCATTAATGGACGAAACAGCCTCAGATCTGGGCTCGGCTCCCTGCTTTCATCCTCTCGGCTGGAGGAATTCCGGGAGGGGAGGTGGAAGGGGGGTGGGGAATGGGGGCTATGCGATCGTTTGCTCCCATAAGTACACAAAATTAGCTGCTTATCAGTTGATCTCCGTACATGATCCCTAAGAAATCTTTTTCTGTGCGTCCAAGGCTGCTGCCTCTGCCAGAGCCTGGTGTCTTTGCTGGTTCCACATAGACGGGGTGATGGAGGGAGAAGGTGGGGGGGGGGTCCCTAATCAAATCACTTTTCAAAGACAATAAGGCCCGAGCTTCATCTTCGTGCTGAACTTCCCCTGTCGCCATCAGACACCAGGCTTCAGCCTGTTACCTTGCAGCTCTGCGGCATGAAGAAAATTGAATTGTCATTAATCTGTTTTAGCCTTCTGTGTTTCCCTGTTTCATCAAAATTCAGCGAGCTACAATGAACAGGGAGAAATATAGGGTGGATAGTGGAGCAGGGAGCACTGCAAGGCTGCTTTTGTTTTGATGTATCCCCTTTTGTTAACTCAACCTTCTCCTAATCAATCAAGCACCAAATGCATCAGTGTGCTGTTCTATTTGGACTTATCTTGCCGAAAGCAAGCATCAGATATTCTCCAGGCAGTTTCGTAATGTTGCTGTTGCCCCGTGTTTCTCTACATTAATGAGTGCAGGCTCTGGAATTAGGCTGGCCGCTGCCTGTTAATGGAGCCTGTGAAAGCTGGAGAGTGACTGCAGCTCTCGTTAGCCGAGCCGGCGGCTATTGATTGCGACGGGCCACTGGGGGCTCCCTACCTGCGTTTGACTTTGTACTTCTGCAGGAGTTGTAAGGGTCTGCTGAACAACAGGGACCACGCACATCTCAAACAAGGTCTATGAAAAGCCTATCAATTAGGCTTTGAAGGTCAAGCAAACTCTCTCCCCCGCGCTCTCCTTCCCTGTCTCCCCACTCTGGCTTGGTCTTGAGAAGGCTGTATCTCCTCTGCTCCCTCCAAAATACATCTGAAGACTCCATTCAATTAAATATCTCTCAGCTCCAGCTGCTCCCTAAGTGAAAGGTCAACTAAGTCCAGGAGGCTAAAAGAGAAAGGCTTGGCTTCTTCACACCCCTTCCCCACAACAAAGCCTCCCCCAAGCAGGCGCTCTTGCTCTTAATGATACCCACTGGTCAATCCCTAACTAGCAGTGACAGTTACCCCCAGAAGCACCACTGCAGACCAGAGCCAATCGATCAGGTGAAAAAAAAATACATATAATGATAACCCGCAGACATAATGTCAAGCCCTTGCACTGTCCCAATTGGTTGACATTCAGGTAGATAGTGGGGAGAGAGAGCTGGCCAGACATCAAACGTGAGGTGCAGCAGCGAGCTGTCCACTGAGGTGGGTTAACCCTCTCACATGAACTCTAATTATCCACACTGTGGCCTCAGGGAGTCCCAGAGGAATGGCCAGCGAGCCCAACAACACACACACACTCAATAACCATCAACACAAACACTACCTAATTGAGTCAAATTGGGCCTCATTACTTAAGCTTTAGTGCAGCCATGTTGAAAGTGAAGCTAACTGTGTGTTTGGACCAAGGGCTGTGCAATAGTCTCCAGTTTCCAGGGCAGCTGTGGAAAGAGTGTTTTATCTGCCCTTTTATTTTAAATATTCCATTACTGCCCAACATATTCCAAATTATACTTTACCATGTAACATTTTTCATAAGGTTTATCTACTGTATCGGCAAGGCAACCAATGATTTCCATTCATTTCCATTTCCGCTGGTTTCTATTCATATCACTGAGCATGGACATCGGTCCTAATACTTAAATGACACAATAGGTCATTTTTCAATATCTTCCATGGTTACAAATAGGAAACAAATTAATTCATTCATTTGATCTGCCACCTCTATAACTAATATTTGGTTTAGTTTAGGAAAATAAAACTACTTGGTTAAGGTTTGGGGAAGAGTGGTTATGGTTAGATATAAGAAACATTGCTGTCATGAATAAGAGGTCAAATGCTCCCCAAAGTCAGACACTTATTTTGTTAACATTGTCCAAAAATGATGAAACACACATCAATGAGCCACATGTTCATGTATTTCCATGAGCAGATGCTAAAATGCTTAGTGAACAGACTTAAGGTGTAGCAGTCTTAAAGTTAGGACTGACAGAGCCCTTATGTTTAGGAGTTTTTCCTAACTCAGCCAGTGAAGAGCTACCTTTAGTCGTGTTAATATGACTCCAGATCATTAAAAATGATCTCTATTGTTTTTAGCCATACTAGCATTATGGCTAAAGGGATGGTAATGTCTGCCGGCCGGTCAGGCCACTTTGGTCCAGACTGAAATATCTCAACAACTATTAGATGGATTGCCATGAAGTCAAAGGGCACAACACAACGTAACATCATTTGTGGAGGTCCATCACATACATGCAAGCACACGTTCCTAGTGGATTACTTTTTAACTTACGGCTGTCGTGAAGAACTTGTTTTAGAGTTGTAAAATCCAGGTCTGTGTTATTGTCGTGCTGTGTTTTGGCATCTATAAGCACCTTCAAACACCTCGTATTCATTGTCTCACCGGTACCATAAAGAAACCTCACCCACACACACATGCACACACACACACACACTAATGCAGCCCTCTACATTGTTTTAAGGCAGGGTAGCTTTCAGTCTGAATCTCAGCTGAGTCTAGTATTGTAGTAACTGAATATAATGTGCGGAAAAAACTGAAAGGGACAGAGCTCGAGAATAAATGTTTTATGTCAGTGCAGACTAATTCATTCAATGCATTACACAAATTGCATGCTTAAAAGTCATTAGTAATGCAATTGTAATTTTTAGTAAATGGGATCAAATTCAGTTTGTGCAAATACCGATGTTGCCCTCTAATTGCAGACAGACAAGTGGAATCATCCATTTGCCCCAATACCACTGAGCTCAAAATGTAAGCGTCATTGATTTGTCTGGTTTAAAACCTGGTTCCACTTTCCAATTCTTCACTTAAAGTAAGAGAGTTTTATCAATTAGCTGATATGAAGGCCTCTCCCCCGGTCCCCTTCTCAGATTCAAGTCAGAGTGTTCTGTTTTTTTGGATGTGAACCGGACAGACGGCCTGACTCCAGTGGCAGAGGAGAAAGTGCTGGTCTGGGCCGCCCCAAACTCCCATCAATAGGCTGCGGAGTGGCAGCCAAGCAGCAGTAAGACAGGATGGCTGTCGCTGCTTCACTGATTACAACAGCAGACTGCAGAAGGATACAGCGAGACACTAAGAGACCGGCAGGATCTCTTACACACTCCCCGTCTTACCTCTGATTTCTCTATCTCCCTTTCCTCTCTTCCCCAAATGAAAAAGTGCAGACTAAAGGCGATCACATTTCCCATATTATCAATACTATCTGCGCTGTGGCCCTGCTGCGATCCTGTCGCCCATGGCCTTGTAACCTTGTTCAACTGTCTCTGTCCTTCTCCACTGCTCCACTACTTTACTGGAAACACTGGTGACACTCTGCTACAAATCACAATATCATCTCATCATAAGCAAAGATAACTTCTATTATACTGTACGTTGGCCACAGAGAATATTCCACTTTGATTAGCTTGGGGATAATAATCAAACATTTCAGTATGGCATCTCCATTACTGTTTTAAATGAATGCTCATAGCTGGAAGATTACCGTTTCTTCTGTTGCCAGGCTACAGCTAGTTTCCTTTAAAAAAAATATATTGCCTCAAAATATATACATAACCACTACTTATATTAATATTGCTAGAAAGCTGCCTTTAAACGTGCAATATGTAATTAATGCTGCTAGGGGTCTCTCCTTCCAAACCCGCACTTCTGATGACGTTGCTTGGGATTATGGGAGTTGTTGCCTTGCCGATGAAAATGTATCTGTTCCCAGGTGAGTTAATGTAATAAAGTTGTATTTACGTTATGTAACGTTTATTCATGTCATGTGATTCTAATGAAACAGCCAGTATTTCCAGCATAATTACTCAGATTCTATTTGTGGTGGTAGCTGACCAGTTAGCAGCTTAAAACCACTATATCACAATATATTTCACGTCAGTGTCTCCTCTTGGATTTTGTCATCACCGGGGGGAAAAGTAGTTTGTTACTTTGCTAGCTGGCTGGGGGCTAACTGTGGCTGATGTCCGCTGTCATACCGATTGAAGTCTCTTAGAGGCGGGAAATTAGCAGATAGACCATCTGTACCCATACAGCCAAAGTTACGAGGTGAATTTAATCGTGGGTTAGCCCAGCACTGTTAACCGTGGTCAAAACAATCATACTAAAAATAACTTTGTGAGTGTGTTCAACTTAACGGTACGGTTTAGCCACCAAGCATTAGCATGAGCCACTTGTCAACGTAGCATAACAATGACTGAAGTCTCTGCTGTATTACTGTGTTGAAAAGTCAACCCGTTCTCACTCCAAACTCGTAAAATATGGACAGTTGGCCAGTGTCTCTCAGCCTCAGATATGACGCAAAAATCCCCCTTCAGGACGCACAGAGCAGAGCAGCAGCTACGCAGCCGTAGTATTAAGAGAGATAAGTAGTATGAAAGCCTGAAATTCCTCGTAGGGAGGTTGGTTGGGGTGGTGGATGGGTCAAACAACATAGGACTATCACCCAGGAGACCGGAGTTCATGTCCCGCATGTCACTTTTCCTAAACCCAACTGTCCCGTTCTTCCTTACCTAAACCCAACTGTCCCGTTCTTCTTTACCTAAACCCAACTGTCCCATTCTTCTTTTCCTAAACCCAACTGTCCCGTTCTTCTTTACCTAAACCCAACTGTCCCATTCTTCTTTACCTAAACCCAACTGCCCCGTTCTTCTTTTCCTAAACCCAACTGTCCTGTTCTTTACCTAAACCCAACTGCCCCGTTCTTCTTTTCCTAAACCCAACTGTCCTGTTCTTTACCTAAACCCAACTGTCCCGTTCTTCTTTACCTAAACCCAACTGTCCCATTCTTCTTTACATAAACCCAACTGTCCCGTCCTGTTATTCTTTACCTAAACCTAACTGTCCCATTCTTTGTTTCCTAAACCCAACTGTCCCGTTCTTCTTTTCCTAAACCCAACTGTCCCATTCTTCTTTACTTAAACCCAACTGTCCCGTTCTTCTTTTCCTAAACCCAACTGTCCCATTCTTCTTTACTTAAACCCAACTGTCCCATTCTTCTTTTCCTAAACCCAACTGTCCCGTTCTTCTTTTCCTAAACCCAACTGTACCGTTCTTCTTTTCCTAAACCCAACTGTCCTATTCTTCTTTTCCTAAACCCAACTGTCCCATTCTTCTTTACTTAAACCCAACTGTCCCGTTCTTCTTTTACTAAACCCAGGATAAAGCGCGTTTAGATCTGACGTTAAAGGAGACTTTTAGCGTCAATAACAACGCCAAAGGCACCTGACCAAGCGTCCGTATTTTACGTGATAGGAGTGAGAATGTGTTGGAAAAGTAGCATGTAACTAATGAAATGCTGTGTGGCAGGATAAATGCAGTATTACTGCTACTGAGTATACTTTTTTGACATTGTATGATTTACAATTACTCTGTGACATATGTGGTGTATTCCGTGTTTTGCCGTACGTTAGAGTAACTAGAGGGGTCAAAGGTTATATGACGCCACTGGCAGGCGACCAAACAACACGCTCTGTGTCATTGATTCAAATGGCAAGCTTCTCTGGGTTTGAACATTGTTGGAAACATTTGGAATAATGTAAGTACACAACTAAAAAATATACATAGAACATGTGTAGTCGTTTTTAGAAATTTGTATGTAGAAATATTAAATTTTATAACTTTAAATGAGCAGGAAAAACCATAGTGACCTATGTAATGTATTATCCCATTGTTCTCCAAAAGCTGCCATTCAGCTAGAAATGATTGACTAACCATTAAACATGTTGTGTTATTAGTTCTGATGAATAATGATTCTGCAGTTTTAGTACATTAATGTGCTCAGAATAAAAGGGCCAAGGTCAATAATGAACTTCCAGAATTATTTAACGTACCTGACTAGTTTGTGATCAAAACCAAATTGATCCATTAATCAAAAGCATGTTAACAATGTAAGAACAAAATTTATACAATTAGGCCAGCATGGTCAAAACATTTTACGTCAAGACAAACGAAGACCCTCTAATCAGTCCTTTGGATTTGTATTGATTTTGGGATCATTCTGCCCTCCGTGTCAAAGAGAACAAATGCTGTTGAACACTTTGGTGTTTCATTAAATGCATGTCTCCATAGTTCCACCAGCAGACCATCCAGTCAGTATCACATGTTACAATGTATTTCCCCTTACAATGATTACCTATTGACCCCTCCCCTTATGGGAATGCTTTATATGACAGATGGTCTGGTCACATTCAAATATCCTGTAAGCATATCTTTCAATAAAAACTAATCCATAACTGGATTTGGATTTCTTCAGCTCTGGGAAAACTGAGAAGCTCAGAATATGACTGTCTCATATGACACTTTAATGCTGTAGTAGTAGGCTTGTTCTGGGCAAACTTGGTAAATGTTCTTATTGTATGACAGCAGTGCTGACCAATTTTCTGGAAATATGAAAGCTTTCTCATTGATTAAACATTTCTGCAGCTTTTGGATTTGGACAGCAAGTAAAACCTTCATTGGCTGTCATTTAGAGTAGATGCTTTCATAGATCACTATAAGTGGTTCCACAAAACTTTGACATTTCTGCTTTCAAGTCTGGTTTCATTTTCTCGATGCAAAATCTTGTATTAAACTTGAGTCAAACTGTTCCATGACTAGAGACCTAAAGTGAGCCAGGCTGATTAAATTCCCTCTTCTCTGTGAGCATTTCACCCAGGTTCAAATGCCTTCTGAGTGCCTGAAATGGTTCATTTGTTGAAGCTGTGCCCTGCATCCATTTCTACAGGTTTAAAAGTCATTCATTTCCTTTGGCTCCTTATTTCTTCCTTTATTCTGAAAGTACTACTTGCTCGCTTTGATTGAACTCAATGGGATTACAACAGAGTTAATTGCTCCTGGGTTTGTCCACTTATTACCATGTGAACTCCCCCGGTTCCCATTGTTTCCAGGCCTTCTATAAAGATTACCTGTTCCTGCTGCAGAATTGCTCTATTGTCTCCTATGGAGCGTGGGCTCCAAATGAAAGTTGAATGGCATACAGTACAAAAGAGAGGGCCACAGTGGCCAGGGGTGGCTGTATATGCACTAATGAAAGTGTAGGTACAGCCTTTAAAAATAGGAGGGCTGGCAGCTCTCAGATTGAGCTGTAGAGCCAAATGATTAGATGTGCTACTTTATTTACCAGCAGGTAAAACAAATATGACAAAGCTGCAGGGCTCTATGTGGCAATGGTAGCCACTTTGGCTCAGACTAAAATATCTCAACAACTATAGGATAGATTGGCATGAAATTCGGAACGTATTTTCATGTTGCCCAGAGGACGAATCTTACTGACGTTGGTGATCCCCTGATGTTCCCTCTAGCACCACCAGAAGGTCAGAATCCTAACTCATTCTGTAAAATATATCTCAGTATCTCACTTCAGTGATCCCATTACTTTTCGTCAAGCACCAGCATGTCAAATTCAAATTGTTCTTAATACATCAGAATGGTAGCAATGCCATAGCAAGGGTGTTTGCATGCTGACTTAGCTACCACTGTGCCTAAAGACGAGATATAGTCCCAAAACAGACATGCACGTGGTTCTGTTTAAACAACATTGAGTGTCTGTATAGGCAGCCCGTACAACCAACATACTAATTCAACATTTTGGGCTGCAGGTGGAAGGGCCATGTTGTCATGAACATGGGCAGATGTATAAGCACGCGGACCCTCACACCCTTGTGGAAACTATAAATGGTGCATCCTCACAGAGCAACGAGCATGGCTGTAGACTCTTAATCTTATTATTTCGGTAAGTCAACTTACCTTACAGCTCCGTCCATCTTATGCATGCTTGTTGGCATTTTTCTGCCACAATTCTTTATATTCCTTATCCTGCCTACAAAACTCCTGATTTTTCTCATGAACCAGCTTTTTAACTACTTACTGAACTAATTTAAATTCCTTTCTTTAAGTTGTGGCAGTGATTAAAAGGCTACACCAAAATTGACTTTGTCTCAGAGAACACATCCACTGACTGCAGCTGTCCACTTGGAATTACCTGATTTTGCTCTGAAAATTTATATATTTGAGCACTGATGTGACTGTTAGTTACCTGTGGGCCTTGTGGTAAAGGCCCCCTCTCCCTCCCTGAAGTATTTGTCTGTATATTGTCATGATTGTTATATGCTCATTTTCTAAAGTTACAGAATCCTGCCCCAGTGTTGAAAACCATTGGGCAGTGATTTGGTGATCCAAACTGATCCAAGTTTTACTCAAATAGGATTTCCTGTATTGTATTTCAGCTTCGCACTAGTACCTGTAGCAACATGTCCACACTAGTCTCCTATTGTCAGACCTTCCTTCACAGTGCTGAGGAGGAAGGTCTGTCTAGTCCACACAGCATTCCGGGATTGGAAAAACGTGCTCTGGTTTATTGGCATTTCTTTAAACCAATCATAAGTTGGACAGACTCAGTTCACCCAAGGGCTTGTTCTATGATTTTGTCTCCTACAGGAACTCTTTACACAACCCATATAATGCACTGATGCTCCCAATGCCTCCTTTGCATAATTAAATATTCAAAAAACAAAACAAAAAAAAGAACAATCACAATCGTCTTGGGCGGAACTAAGCGCACGGAGCCACGCACAGAGCCACAGTGCCTCTGCTAAATAGCGTCAGGAAGAAACTTGTTTTGGTGGAACATGTGTACGTTTGAAAGTTGTTTTACCGTGGATTTCCACAGGATGCGGAACGTCTGCGGACCGGCTCCACTGCGGAACGGCTGCGTGCTCCGCCGTCTGTCAATACCCACCAGGTCCGGATTTGTTGCGTAACGGCTGCGGCCAGCCGACCACAACATCTCGCGAATTCATGTATGTTCGCGCGATATAACAGGATGTAGTTTCTATAAACAGAACCACAAAACCAACAACAGTTTGTTTCAATCCAGAGGAGTAGAGGGGAAACAACTCTGTGCTGTGTTTTCAAGGTGTAGTGCAGGGAAATATGATCTGCCGTGAGCACGGTGTATTTTATTTTGAAAAGTAACCGGGTGTTTTATTTTGTTTCTGTGCTCGACTTCCTGTCCCGCACAATCTGAATTGTGCTGAATTGCTGCGAAGCTCTCCGTCATCCGTCAAAAATAGAAGCTCTGCGTATCTGCTCCAGAGGGCTGCGGACTGACGGAACTGGGACGGAGTAGGGACGCAGACGTTCTGCAGTCAGTGGAAATACACACTTTGACTTTAATGGAAACCTAATGACTCCATCGACATTCCGGAGACGTTCCGCAGACGTTCCGCATCCAGTGGAAATTGCCGGTTAGTCATGCAACAGAAAACTCAGATTGGACAGATAGTCTAGCTAGCTGTCTGGATTTACCCTGCAGAGATCTGAGGAGAAGTTAACCATAGTCCTCAGAAATCCACCGGAGTTTAGAACGCCAACACAAAGAAAGAGGAAGGGGACGGACATGCGGCACCGGAGCAATCCCGGAAGTGGAACGTCATATATATATATAGACTATTTCCACACTAACGTAGATACTACTTTTTTAAAGGCAGTGCTGTTTTCAGTCTGGGCACCTATTACTGCAAAGGAGGGGCAGGTGATGAGACATGGATCTACCACTACAGTCCTTTGCAGAGATCTCCAGCATTTCACACGCAGACTTGTGAGAAGGTCAAGCGTGCTATTGTTGGTAATTAACCCCCCCATGTCGACACAAGAAAACATTGCCAACAAAGCCTCACCTCAGAGGGCCATGCATCCTTAAACCTGTACTTATGACCCACAGCCAACAATCAACATCACCAACACACACACACACACACACACACACACACACACACACATGCGGCGCACACACACGGCACACACACAGAAACACACACATCAGAGCAGATGAGAAAAGGTCAGACAGAGCACTTCCCAAACCGTTGGTGGTGTTTTGCTTTGCCACTGGGAGAGTGGTGTGTTGAGGGACTGTCAGAACTATGAGCGCTCTGCCAACAGAGAAGTGTGCAACCTTTAGTGTCCTGGTCTTGAGAAGCACCACCACTCTCACCTTAACATTGTTTTAAAGGCCATGTGTACTATTTACACTTACATTTACCCTTTAGTTTGCTTTCTCCTCAGCTGGAGGTGTGACCAGCATAGTTATGAGCAGACACAGAGTCTATAGAGGACAGCTGAGGGCATGAAAGCATCCTGAAGTTCAAAAACAAAGGACTTTAGGTCTATCACTTACTCTAAATATTCCCCTAAAGTTGATTGTAGTTCTGTACAGTACAGGAGGCAACATTTGGTCTCAGGGTTTTTGGAGTTCTTGGAGACAATTTAATGGAGTGATGAGTCTAAAGTGTGACTGTTATGACCAATGGAACACCATCCCCATAGTGAAGCATAGAGGAGGCTCAGTCCTGTTATGGGGGTGTTGTAGTCGAGTCACCAGCTGTTGAGTCTGAGTCAAGTCTGGAGTCCCCAGTGTTCGAGTCCAAGTCTGAGTCACCAAAGAATAGTCAGAGTCGAGTCAAGTCACCATTTCCTCAGTTTGAGTCAGAGTCAAGTCACGAGTCCAGAGAATAGCGACTTGAGTTGGACTCAAGTCCAAGTCCAGGATGTAAATTAAAGTTTGTTGAGCACTGGACTTTCTACCAAGACCACAATCTCAACTAAACATTCACAATTTATTAAACTCATTATTTTTCTCTCTATGATTTAGAATCATGACCTCGGTATGTTAAGGTCAAATGTCATTTGATTGCAACTGGATGGTGATTTCATTTAATTCAGTTCACAATGATTATTGTGTGAAAAAATATAAAGATACAGTACAAGTTCAACCATCTACAACCACATCTTAGACTGTAGCAGTGGCGACACATATGAGCATTTTCTGATGTGATGCTACAGTAGCAGGGCCGTTCAGAATCACTGTTGCAAAGGGAGCGTGCCTATGTTCCCACAGTCCTATGTTTCCACATTTCTAAGATTGTTTTCAAAATTAGGCCCTATGTTCTCACAGTGCCCACATTTCTAAGATTTTTTTTCCAAAATTAGGCCCTATGTTCCCACATTTCCTTTTTTCCTTTTTTCAACATAGGGCTGTGGGACCATTGGGCTGACCCCGTTGTAACACAAAACCGTTTTGGATCTTACACAGGTATGGTCAAGTTTGGTTGGGTTTAGGCACAAACTTGTTCATACGGAGGGGGAGGGGGAGGGGGGGATCATGGATTGGGTTGAAATAAGTACTAGACAGGTAAGGAATGGCCGTGGTCATGTTCAAAGAAACCAACATTAACAGGAAGCAAACAGTAGTCTCCAATGTCAAAGTCTGAGATTGACTCCCACAGGATTACTGTCTCAATTTGACTGAATATGCTTTGTTGAAAACTTAAGTTGTTTAAATGTTTAAATAGCAAATCAACAGGTCAGTAATTGCAATTGTTGGTAAAAGAATATGCTCTATAAAAAATTGTGTATGTGTAGCTACGGTGTTCTTTAAATTTACCATTTAAGTGCAGAAGACACACACCTACCATACCAACGCATTCTCATCAACGGGTTAGTATGATATCGAACCAAATTACTTGACAGCAACCGGTCATGAGACAGTTAAGTTTAGCCGACTGAACACGTGTCAGTTAAGTGAAGCGGTTGTTTCAGTTAAGTTTAGCCGACAAACGGAGACCGTAAGCCGGGGAGCGGTTACCGTTAGGGGACGGCCGTGACAGCGGTTGTGACAGTTTCAGAAAGTTTAGCCACAAAAAGGTGACTGTCACGTGGTGACGTGACAGTTAGGTTTAGACACCAAAACGAGTAGTTAAGATTAGAAGAAAAGATTGTGGTTGGGGTTAAAACTGCGGTCCCCTTAAGTAGTACTCCCGGTAAACGGACACCCGGTTCCTGGGTGGAAGTGTTTATCCCTTAACTTCTTCAGGGACATGAACTCCTCTCCCCCACTTAAAAGTCCTGTGTTCCAAATGTTCCTTCTAAAAAGGTTGCAACTATTGGAATATCTTGTTGTGCACAGTAAGCAAACATACAATGAGATCTATTTCAACAAACTTTTAAAAGATCATCATACACATTACAAAATGTCCTAAAGCATGTTGGGTGGAATTAGCAAGCTAGCTAACTAGCCAGCAAGCCGCACCGGGCTGTTCGTTACCTTCACTCCCACCGCAGGGAGACTTATTTGCCAAGAGAACAGATGACAGCCTGGGAGAGCGACAGTCTGGTCAACCATCTCTAAGTGTCCGCTGTCATCCTTGGGGTAGTGAAGCAGAGGGACCATAGGCTCTGTGCTGCCTCTGGCTGAATCAGGCAAACGTATGTGTGTATCATAGCAAAGGTTTTTATATTTGGTTTCCTTTTTGAAGGCGAATAGATTTTCTTTCATACAGGCGCAGAATGTACTTGGTAGATGGCAGTCTGCCAACTCCCATGTAACAGACCGAGTCTGCCAAAACAGAATGAGTGGAGTTGACTAGAGCCGTGGTGTACCATGCAGTGGAAATGGAGCATAACTCATGGATCGTGTCTCCAACCAACTGTCAAGCATGAAGACAAGCTGTCCTTAAAAATGAACCAAGTAGTTTGATCTAACCAAACCTTTAACACAGAGAAGGCAGAGCAGAAAATGCTCATAGGAATCTTTTCTTTTAACTCTGATAAACACGACACGATAAATGAATACTGATAACATGACACTGATAAATGATCGGTTTTATTGTTCAAGTTGTATAACTTTAAAGGTGCAGTAGGTAAGACTTATAAAAGTAACTTTCTGTCATATTTGCTGAAACTGACCCTATGTTCGAGTAGAACTACATGAATCAGGTAATTTAAAAAAAAAATCCGGCTCCTCTGGCACCACCTACAGCCTGTAGTGTGATTTACAAACATCCACAGCTCCCTGTTCAGATGCACCAATCAGGGCCAAGGGGGGTGTCTAACTGTGTGTCAATCACTGCTCATGCACACACATTCATTCTCCTTTGTGGGGGGAGGGGCTTAGGAGTTGTCAATGTTAAAATTTTTTGGCTATGTCCTGGATCTTCGCAATTCTACCTACGGCACCTTTAACTATATATATATATATATATATATATATATATATATATATATATATATATATATATATATATATATATATATATATATGTATGTAAAGTTTGAATATATTGAATGAAAGTCTGAATATATGGAATGAAAGTTTGAATATATGGAATAAAAGTCTGAATATATTGAATTAACCTTGAATATACTGAATGAAAGGCATGTTGAGTGAGCCTGATGAAAGGGACCTGCCTGACCAAAGAGGTTTCTTTCATTCGGTCTTCCTCAATGAAAAAGTTGATAAACTTCTTCATTGGGAGAACGGTACTAGATACAGTTACCGCTACCAGTGTTTTGGCCCGTACATGCATTCGCCAGTGTGTTAATAATCTCTTCATTGCTCAAACTTGCTGACGCTAGATTTCTTGCTGATTCGTTCATAGTATCACACTTTGGTTAGGATTAATCACAACGAAAACACAAGATGGCGGCAGACAATGACGTCAGATTCCATTTCAACTTTCATTCAATATATTCAGACATTCATTATATATAATATAATAAATAATATTTTCTGACGTTCATTCAATATATTCAAGGTTAATTCAATGTATTCGAGGTTCATTCAATATATTCAAGACTTTCATTCAATATATTCAGACTTTCATTCAATATATTCAAGGTTAATTCAATATATTCAGACTTTGATTCAATATATTCATGGTTCATTCAATATATTCAGACTTTCATTTAATATATTCAAGCTTTACATATATATATATATATATATATATATATATATATATATATATTAGGGCTGTCAATCGATTAAAAAAAATGATTTAATTAATTACATACTCTGTGATTACATACATACATAATTTTTGCACGGTGCCTTAACCGATGTTTAAGCGATGTTTCTGTTTATGCAATGTTTCTGTTTCCTGTAACGTCTGTTTCAGAGCATCCGAGAGAAGCACAGACATATCAGTGGCACCAGAATGAGGCGCCAAAATCCGTGTTGCTATTCGGTCGTAAAGGCACCTGTGCCGTATTAGCACCGGATTTCGGTAGCCAACCCTATTCAGGAAGAAGATTTTTAGTAAATGTTCGAATGAATGATCCAGGCAGCACATTCTCGTCTTCCTCCTTCATTTTACAGTCGAATGGTGGCTAGAACGGCTCCGGGTCAAACGTCAATATGGAATGGATTAATCAGCGTTATTTTTTTTAACGCGTTATTTTTTCTCAGATTAATTAAGTTATTATTAATTTAGTTATTTTGACAGCCCTAATATGTATATATATATACAGTAACATACCGTGGGCTTTCAGTCAGGGCCTTCCGTAACGACCTCCAACCCCGCAAAAAAAAACACGAACAACCACACCACACACGCACACCACTGTGCATTAAACAGCTTTAGGCACATCAACACAGCGTCACCATCTATACCCAAACAACAGCAATACAAATGTATATAAATAAAATCCCGCAATAACTTTATCTCTCCTAAACAGTAAGAAGTAACACTCACCCATTACTTGTAAATGAAATCCATCCTCCGATCCTTTCTGATGAAACGTTCAATGACCTCCTCATGCAGTCACGCATACTGCTTAAGATGAATGAGCAGCTCCTTCTCTATGGCAATAGATGCCAGTGCAGAGAGTCGTGTGTGTCCGGTTGCATTCCGTGAATACGTTTTGATGCGCTTGAGAGCTGAGAAAGATCGCTCAACTGATGCGGTGGACACTGGTATTGTCACGATCAAGCATGTGAGGGCATAAAGCTGTGACATGCTGACTGCAAGCCCCGTGCTCCTCAGAAATGTCAGTAGGTCACTTGGACTCTTTCCCTGAAAGTTTGTCATGCTGTACATCACTTTGAACTCTGCTCTGAGTCTGCCCAGGTCAAAGTGTGCGCCGTAGCTCTCATCCAGGCTCCTCAGCTCAGTTTCGGGAAATGTCTGCTTGAACTTGGTAAACAGCTGTGCGTCCAGCAATGCAACAAACAGTAGTCGCTTGTGATCCTCAAATCGATTCCTGATTTGCGTGATGATGCTGTCGATTAGCGCTGTGTGTAGCTGTCTGTAGTGCGCGTGCGGGTCTGTTCGGCCTCTAGCTGCGCTCGGCTGTCCCGCGGTCTCCCCGGTCCTCTCATAGATGGCATCAAATTTTCCACGCTCACCTTCAAGACTGGCAAAAATCCCCAATTCTGGCCAGACTGAACTGCACGTCTAAGCTCTTATTTTGCAGTATTCCGAAGAGCACATCAGCAAAGTCAAAAATGCCGATGAAAGCAAAGAGAAAAAAACAGAACTCAAAGCTTTTCAACTGTGACAAGTGTCCTGATGCACAATGTACCGTTTCACGGTCAAAATCCTCCGCGTGATCGAGGATGTGCTGGAAAAGCTCGACCAGCTCAGCTCTTTTGTCGTGGACCGTGCCCACCAACCTGGAGTTGAAGTTGCATCTCACCTGAGAGACCCGCGGCAGCCGCCTCTCACAAAACTCATCCAGCAGTTTTGTTCACTTGGGAGAACGTGTGAAAAATGCAGACAATCCTCCCAGATTCGCAAAAAAAATCTTGCAGTCCTTTATTTTTGATGCTCCCTGAGACATCACAAGATTTAATGTGTGTGCATAACAGTGCACAAACAGAGCCTGAGGGATTTCTTCTTTTACGCGCGCCTGTACGCCATTAAGTCCCGATGCCATTACAGCGGCTCCGTCATAACACTGTGCCACTAACTTTGTTTTGCAATCGTAGCTGCCCAACACTTCAAGTACTGAAGCTGCTAGATCATGAGCTCGTTTTCTTTCTGTGACATCCTCAAACTTTAAAAATCTCTCTTTTACTCCGGTGTCAGTAACGTACCGAAGTACAAATGACAGCTGTGCAGTGTTGCTGAAATCTGTGGTCTCATCCACCATAACTGCGACAAACTTGGTGTTGTTGAACTCTTTTTTGATGGCATCATTTAGCACCTCAGCAACAGCATTTATGAGATCATTTTGAATTTTCCCAGATGTTCCCGTAAAAACGGTGGCCGTGGCAAGGTGGTGTCGCAAGTCAGCATCATATTCTGATAGCAGAGATAATAGCTCCAAATAATTACCTCGATTCAGGGACCCTTTCCCCTCGTCATGTCCCCTGAAAGACAATTCTTGCTGTCCCAAAAAGATGACACAATCAACGAGGCGCTTCAGTATGTCCCGGTTTTTTCTCACTCTCTCATTGTGCAGGCTTGTCTCTCGTCTCCGCTGCTCATCCAGTTGCAAATCCACCCTGGACTCACCAAAGGTCTTCAAATGTACCACCGTTGTGAGGTGTCGCTCGGATGCCTGATGTTTGATAGCTGCCTTGGTGAAGCTATTAAGGAATTAAAGAAGCAAACACGGCCAGCAAAATAGCTTGTTCCGCTCGGTGCTAGCTAGCACCGAGCGGAACAAGCTATTTTGCGCAAGCGGCACTTCACTGAGGGTAACTACGACCGCTATGACTGGCCAGTCATAGCGGTCGTAGTTACCCTCAGTGAAGTGCCGCACAAAACCTTTGCCAGCCTTGGTCAGCCCATCCAGCTTAGGTGTAGGTCTTCCTCTTAAAATGATTTCTTTCTTCTCTCCAAACGATCGCCTTGAAAAAGGCACATGAAGGAGATCGGAAACAGGATCGTTAGGAGGTGTGAAGGCAGCGGCCATAGTTCACTCCTGGTTCACTCACAACCCGCTAAAAAGTTAAAACTTTGTTGATGACATCAGCGGGGGCTAGCGTCGACACAACGCTGGGCCCCTAGGGCGTTCTGTCACTACGCATCAAAATTTGATTGGCTGATGACACACGTCAGTCAAAGTTATAATCAAATGGGAAATGGCAGCTTCATCGAAAGGCTAGCAATGCTACTAGTGCTGGTCCACGGAGCTGTGATGCGTTTAGATGACATGGAAAATCCAGCTACTCAGAAAAAATAACCATATTCTTTCTGGAAATATAATCGTAACGTACTGAAAACGTAATTGATTTTTAGACACACATTAATTTAATTGTGAAAAAATATATTTTTGATTTTGACAGGGTCAGCAGAGAAGGCCCTGATGGCCCTGACAGCCCACCACTGTATATATATACATATATTATACAGTTTTTAAGAAGCACAATTGCTATATAATGAGCAGATATTGTAACAGATCTGTTTAGTATGAACATTTTGTCACTTTGCAGATGTGCTCATTATGTCTTATTATGTTCATAAAACATGTACTCTCTCTGGGTTGCATTGTTTCTTTCAAAGCCCAGAAATTGGTACAAACGTTGTTAGGAGACGTTTTCTAACGATCCTCCCAACTCACTGTTGATGTTAGATCTTTAATGAATAGTGAAGCATGTTTCATTACAGCTTTTACAGACTGGCACCTCTGAAGCTGTTAGGTGAAGTCATGTCCTCTCCACTATCATATCAGTTCCAGTGGGCTACACTGAGCGGCCACACAACACAACTTTTATTGAAAGGCCAATATCAGCACAGTGATAAATGGCTCCAACACTAGTTTAGATGGTCTGGCTGGCGGCTCGTTTGGAAGAGGAGCTGAATACAAAGTTCAATCCCATCTGTCTCCAGCAGAGTTAAGAGTCAATGCTGGTGCCACAAACACTCTTCCATGACATTTGCAGTCAGCTCTGAGACACAAATCATCCTGTGGGGAGTCTTATAATTAGGAGTGTTTTGCATGATTTAATCGATCAACAGAGGGAAAAAAATGAGAAATATCCACAAGGTGTTAATTAGTGGTCTCCACAATTTTCTGTTGCCATAACCACAATTCACTCAAGTGGGACACATTTACACTCATAGTCTCTCCCTTCACAATGAAACATGAATGAGCATCCAGGGTGGTCCCGGCTTCTAACTATGCCCTGAGCCAATGCCATAGGCAAGGCGTTCCTCTGGCTCCTTTCAATACAACATCCCTCCAGCCAAGAACCAATGCCTTTTCAAGTGTGTTACACAAAGTGGAAATGTTGAATATGAGGAGGAAGGAGGACTGCACACACAGAAACATGAATCAAAGGCCTGTCGGCATCTGGGGAGGGGAATACACACACCTTAATCAAGACAAGCTTGTATATTTTATTTATCGGCTATTTATTATTGAGTATATATCACTGTTAAATAATTCACCAACTCCTTCTTTCCTACCAGTAGGTTAGGTCTCGGTGCACAATACCTACAGGGTACATTTTTCACGTTCATTTTTTTTCTTCTTCTCCAAAGTACCACTGTTAACATTAGATCTCAACTTTCTTTGACTTCCCTCGGGGGATTTTTGATTCATAATTCAATTATTAATTCCTCCAAGGTGACGGCGGACTTCCACCAGTCTGGGTTTTGCTTTGATAATGTAATTAGCCATTAAAAAGACACTGAGACATTTTAAAGGTGACGTGATTCGTCTATGTCAAATTTCATCACATCCACCCTCAAGGCTCACAATCAAATGGGCATGTGTCCAATTCAAAATAGTTGAGATTAGCGGTGGAATCGCAGGCTGCTGTCCATCAGCAGGCCGTAGTAAAGGCTGTCAGCAGGATGTGTGAGGAGGGGATAAACACGGAGGCTGGCCCAGCAAGCTGCCAGAGATGCTTTAATTAAAACTGTGACATTGTATCATAAAAACCAGAAACCTAATCGTGATGGAATAAGTATAATGTAATTATCAGCCAGGTTATAAATAGCTTTAATTTCATGCTTTGCGGAAAATGAAATGGAAATGGCGTGGAGGGGAGGTGCATGACTCTGTGTGTGTGTGTGTGTGTGTGTGTGTGTGTGTGTGTGTGTGTGTGTGTGTGTGTGAGGGGGGTAGTTTACCGAGCTTGTCGCCACCCTCTGCCAACGCCAAGAGACAGGAGCCAAATCCAATTTCTCCTCTCAGGTCACACGTCTGTCCACTCAGCCATCCTTCAAACTTCTCTTGATCTGTCACCCTCCTCCTCATCATCATCATCCTCATTGCAACATTATCCAATGTGACTGGGAGGGAGTCCGGGACGGCCAGGAAGCCACCTGGCAGGCCAAAGAGTCCTGACAGTTTGTCCCCTTTCCTTCCAGATGCATGATTAATCCCAACTCCACATTCCACCTGAGAGCCTCACATTCTAATTCACTGAATGACCTCAAGTGTAGAGTGCAGGGAGATGAGACTGTAAGTGATGAGTACAGTCATCAAAATCCTATTGCACTTATACTAAAGTGTTTGGAGCCTACAATAAAAGTTTATAGTCAAGTGTGAGCAGCGAGCCTTCCATAAAAAAATAAGAGTTTCAATGGAGCCTGCTATGTTTTATGAAATGACATGATAGTATTCAACTATAATTCAACTAAAGTGTTAGTAATTAGCATGTTACCCTGAAATATGTTAGCTTTGTAGCATGGAACACTATTTAACACTACACTTAATCCCATTCACCTGCATTGTGTTGTGGTGTTGTGGTGAATTGCTCCCACTTGGTTCACTTTGCATGAGTTCAATCTGATGGAACGTTGTCCTGTCAAATCACTAGGTCTTCCAATGTCCCGCTAATTTGAGAGGAGTGGGATTGACCCTGCCATTCATAAAAATATGAATTGTTATATCCTTATACAGTGAGTGCAGGACAAAGTCTTACAAGCAGCAAAGGATGCCATGAGTGGAAGGCAATGCCAACCATAAAGTGTTTGGTTACAGTGGAATGCTGTTGTAAGCCAGGAGCTTATGTTTGCCCATACAAGAAAGAACATTTTCATCAATTCAACTTTTAGGATCCAGAATTTGTGACAGCTTGACACTGCACAAACAATCTATCTGTTGAGACTGTCCTGCAGAGCGCCAGTCCTTTATTCAAATGCATCAATACAACACATGCTTCTTCTTTTAAGGGGCCTCTGGTGGAAGTGTGAATTATGGAGCAAAGATGGAAGTATTTTCCCTCCCACACCTTAACTAAGTCAAATTTGATCCTAACTGACCCTTAACCTGGTGCTGGCAGATCAGGAAAAAGTCATATGAATCATGTTTTATAGTAATTTGTAGTGGTTTTGTAAGGCCCTAGTCTATATCCACAACATTTCATTTCCGGGATTGTTCCTGGAGATTCTGCCGTATGTCCACCATGTCCCCTTCCTCTTTCTCTGTGTTGGCGTTCTAACCTCCGGTGGATTTGTGAGGACTATGGTTAACTGCTCCTCAGATCTCTGCAGGGTAAATCCAGACAGCTAGCTAGACTATCTGTCCAATCTGAGTTTTCTCTCGCACGACTAAAACTACTTTTGAACGTACATATGTTCCACCAAAACAAGTTCCTTCCCAAGATTATTTTGCAGAGGCACCGTGGCTCCGTCCGGAGCTTAGCTCCGCCCAAAACGATTGTGATTGGTTTAAAGAAATGCCAATAAACCAGAGTACGTTTTTCTCACATCCAGGAATGCTGTGTGGACTAGCCAGACCTTCTGGCTAGTCCACACTTCTGGGAGACTAGGACGGCCCTGACTAACAATGGATTTCACATTTAGTTTAGAGAACTTGTTGCACCCTTTGTTTTCTTCTGCTTGTTTACAACTAGAAATATTTATATGTGATATGTTCTAAATGCTTAAGCTGTCCAATGAGCCATTGTAACTATAAAAACAATGTTCAGTCGTCAGATGAATGAGCAGCTCAACATCCACCAGCCAGAGAAACGGCTGAGATGAAAGCAGCACAAACAGCATTGCTGATTTGCTTGTAGGAAGAAGGAATTTATGAAGCAGGTTCACAGGTGTGAGAGGTGAAAGCCCAAGCGCCTGAGAGCCTAATGATCTGAGGGGGCCTTGAAGTAATCCTCGGGGAGCCCCAGTGAAGGCGAGCGGGAAGAAAAGACATGGTGGTCACACCGAGCCAAGAAGAGTTTTTCCTTTCAATAATGCAGGAGCTGATGAGGTTTGATCATTGGAAAGGAAGTAATAAGCTGGAAAGTTCTCACTTTTCTTTGGTTGCCATGATCACCACATATAGCTTGATTAGCAGAATGATTGCAGTGATTAAACTTGTACAAAGTGGAAGTGCTTTGCTAAGTATCTAATTTGCCTCATTGCATTGAAATTGTGTTTATTAAAATGTGGAAAACTATTCAGAATGTGTCAAAGTGTAATTACAAGTCAAAACCTAGGTCAGAGCCATTCATTGTATGGCTGCTTTTAAGAAAGGTAATTGAAAGGCCGCTCAGTTAAAGTGAAGGTCTAAGCATGAGTATCGGCGTTTAATAGAAATGCTTCCAATGAAAAGCAGAGAGCAGAGAAGGCCGTGCTTAGGGAGTGATAAACAGTGCAGGGGAATAATACTGGGCTTTGTCAACCTTCCGCTATTAAAGTCCCAATGAAAGGTGAGTCTTAATTATACCTGCAGTAATGGCCTACATACAGTGAAGACTGAATGAGCTGGGACCACACATAATGGTGAAGGACAAAGTCATTTTTCTTGCACAGTGTAATCATAAAAATGAAATTCTCAGTGTCCATTAAAATGAACCAGCTTATTACGTGCCAATTGCTAAAAGCTTGCTGATGATGAGAATGTCTTTAAAAACAACTATTCCCTATTTACGTTTATTTCAGCACTAACCCTTTAGTCTTGTTTATACTTTTAATGTCTCTTTTTGCCAGCCTGCAATTTGCGTTTTATTGTGTCGTATTCATTTCCCCTGAAGTGACATTCTGATAGGAGCAGAACAGATGGAAATCTAGGATTGTCCTGGCAAAATTCATCATGAAAAATGCATCAGACACCTGTGTAATTTGCCTAATCATCTTTTGCTAATAATCTCCATGCATTAATTATGCACGACTTCCACAATGCAATCAAGATAAAAGTAAATCTGATGACTTAATACCCTTCAAAATAATTACGCCCCCCCCCCAACCCCACCCTTTCCACCCTCCCCAACCCCACACCCATCTCTGGGACAGCTTTTCTTTTGATATGTTCCTCCCCTCCTCCAGGATTTTAATTGGAAATAGAAAACAGAAAATCCCAAATGTGGCCTCTTGTTTGCTTCGGAATTGTAACCCCGGTTACTTGAGTAACCAAATTTTTTTCATATGAAGCCAATCACAGTGTTTGTTAAAGGACAAATCCGGCGCAAAATGAACCTAGGGGTTAATAACACGTGTGTGCTGAGTCGATCGGTCGAGCATTTCCCAAGATGCCGCCCGTATGTATACGTTAACGGTAGGCCTACTGTCTTTATTAACTATCTTTTTAATAAACTGTCTGTACACTTACAAAGTTCTCAATGCTTTGGTTTACATGTAGGGATCCTCATTATGCTACCGTGGAAGTGTGGTGCTATTTTGAGCCTTGTTAGTGGTATAGAAATAGCTATTTCTTTTTTACTTTACCCTCTGCCCCAAGTTAGTTTGCACTAAAACTGGTCACATTCGATTAGCATGAATACATATCCCAGAGAACGGTCGACTCGGTACACACGTGTTATTAACCCCTAGATTCATTTTGCGCCGGATTTGTCCTTTAACAATAACTTCCGACTAAAACCTCCTGCGTCCTGTACATAGAATTTAACGGCGCTGGGCAAACGGAGGTTAGGAACAACTAGATCTACTCTCATCTCCTTCATCTAAAATGCATGTTTGATGCTTTCATATGTCAACACTTTGGCCAACGTTGGTCAGTCTGACCGGCGGTGACATGTTGGTGAACAAGTTAGCTGATTTCACATATCGCCACAATTTAAATCAACGGCCAGCTGTCTTTTTGTTAGCGCGTCATCACAGTGATTAGGCCTATTGTGTTCTTTATTCATTTCAAAGTTCCACGTGAATTTGTGTCAGTTTTTAATAAAAATTTTAAAATAATCACACCAGCTCATCTTCCATGACCATTGAGCTTCTTCTAAGGATGCTGCTGAAGAGAGACAGGAAGTGACAGGAGAGAGAGAGAGGAAGTGACGGGAGATGCTGCTGAAGAGCGACAGGAAGTGACAGAAGAGAGAGAGAGGAAGTGACAGGAGAGAGAGAGAGAGAGAGAGAGAGAGGATGTGACAGGAGATGCTGCTGAAGAAAGAGAGGAAGTGACGGGAGACGCTGATGGAGAGGGAGAGGAAGTGGCGGGAGATGCTGCTGGAGAGAGACAGGAAGTGACGGGAAAAAGACAGGAAGTCACGGGAGATGCTGCCGAAGAGAGGCAGGAAGTGACGGGCAATGCGGTGTGAGCGGACGAGAGAGCGATCTCGTGAATGCATGTGTATTTGTATATGCACTGTGAGAAAAAGGGAATGCATTCATGAATCAGAAGCCCTGTAATTCTCATGGTTATACGTATATTGAATAGAAGGTAAACCGGGTGGATTATGTCATAATGGGTCCAAGCTAACCTAAAAACATTGTGGATGTAAATCTATGAACAGGCCTGAAGGAAATGAAATGTTCCTACTCGGCTCCCGGCCTGGTCAACGTCCACTTGGACCTGTCATGGGCTGCTTCAATACTTTATCATAATAAAGAAGAATCTTTAATGCTGCATTATGAACTAGGCCTGGCAATCTCGATTCCTTTTAAGGATTTGGGTTATTCTGAGTCACTCACTAAACTGATCTGGGTTGTGCGAGTCACTTGAGTCAGTATTGCTAAATCACCAAGGAAACTCAGTCCTAGCCCATTGTCTCTAACCATTAACGTTGTAGGAAGTTCACTCGGTGCAGACTCACCATTTCAGATCTGATATATAGGCTTTCACTGTAGACATAGAAACAGGAACGGAGAAATGCCCGCAGTGAATACATTAATTTTTTTTTGATTTGCTACATCTATACACCAAACCTATAACCTATAAGCATGTTATTTCAGAAGTGAAAGAATGGCTTTTGTTGTGGATTTGCTTTTCACCCTGACTCGAGGGAGAAACTATACTCGCTCGTCTGCTACAGATCCACTCACGACAACGTAGCCGGCTGATTCGACTGACTCGAGGACTCTAGAGCTCATGAGTCCCATGGTCTACCGAGCTTGCAATGTTTCGGACTGTCTACTCGACCTAATTGCATTTTAGTATACTACATTTATACACCAAAACCTACAGTAGGCCTAGGCTACAGGCCGAACATTGTATGTTATTTCAGGAGTGAAAGAATGGCTTTTGTTGTGGATTTGCTTTTCACACTGACTCGAGGAGAGAATTCACTCGCTCTACAGATCCACTCATGACAACAGTCGGATTCTCGCGACTGACTGACTGACTGACTCGAGGACTCATGAGTCCCATGGTCTGCGAGCTTGCAATGTTTCCGGCTCTGCGGGAAGTTCCTAATCTCGGACTGTCTCTCTGCTCGCTCAGTCGCTTGAGTTGACTTATGGAGTTGTTGTTGTTATTGTTGCCTACGAAATTGTAAGTTATCAAGCTTTTGGCAGCTAAAATGGCTAGGACTAGTAGTAGCTAATGTTGCATGAGGTTTGTATGTGGCGCTGTTATCATTTTAGATTGAATTGCAGTAGAACTCAACTGATCCGAGCTGCTGCTGGAAGCCTGGTAGATAAGAGGCTGAAAAGCTCCGTATAGGAGAGATGTCTGTGAGTCATACAAATATTGATTAGTGCAGCTTTAAAGCTAAAATGTTCACTGACAGAGAGACAAAAGTATATCTACTTGACAGGGGAACCATGCTTCCATGCCCCCCCCCATCCCCTCCAGAGGCTGATTGCAGGAAAACATTCCTGCTTTAACACCTGCACATCACAAGTGATGCACTGCTGCTCTAAGTAGCTGTTTATGGGAGCTTTTACTTTGTTAATCTGGTGAATGCGTGAAGTGTTAATCTACGCTGTTGCTGTGGCAACCGAGCAAACAGCAAAGCAGAGTCCCTGCTTATTGTGCTCCGTTGTTTGTGACACATGCAAACAGCGAGAGAGAAAGAGAACACAGTTTAGAAGTGGATGGCTGTGCTACCTACCTGCTGTGGAGTTTAGAATGGCCAAGATCATTTCCACATTAACATCACGATTGTGTCATTCATACAGTACATACATAACAAATTGCTACTTCATGACAAACAACAGTTTACCCATCCGAACCAAAACATGTGTCTCTGGCAACAGCGCAGGTTTTCTTTACTGTTGCAAACGGCCACAGCCAGAGTTGAGTGTATACTGCTAATGAAGACCTCATGCTGGGCTGTTTCAGACGTGTGTCTTTCGCACATCTGGAAAAGCAATGGAGCATCAAAAGAAAGTGTAAGTGGGAAATATTGGTTGATGAAAGCAGTCAACATAATTCAGAACAATAAGCACGCACTCTTCTTTCTGCAGCAGGGCTGTATGTGAGGAGGAAACAGCAAGCGTCCACCACCACCTGGATGATAAAAGTTGCCACGCTGCAGCTTCTACGCTTGTACTTCTTCCAGACCTTCAATCACAGACACACTGGCCTGTGTCACAGCGGGCAATCAGCAGTGATGAACCAGTTTCTGCAGTAGACATTTGCATTGCCTCCTCCCCATATTTGGTGCTCCTGCATAGAAATGCCTTAAAACACGTTCGTTCAAACACAGTTTTAAACAGTGCGGAATTTTGCATGTGCAAAAGAATTGGTAGAACATGTGACTCCTTTTCTCCCTTGTTTTGCAACTGCTATATCTTAAATTATATCCCAAGAACCTGATAGCCGTTTCAAAACATCAGCAATCCTATTTAATATATATAATTGGCATTGCTGAGATATGGGAGGTGTGGAACCAGAGTACACTGACAGCACCTATTTGCAACCAGCGTTCAAATGTACTCCAGTATTATTTTTCACATGTAGACTGTATTTTTACAGCGCTTTTTCAGTCTTAAAGGTCCAATGTGTAGGAATTTCTCCCATCTAGGTCGGACCCGAACCTGGACCTCTGCGTCGAGGCACAAACCCCCCAGTACATGTGCGCCTGCTCCACCCACCGAGCCAACCTGGCCACTGAAATTTGGATGTGTGGTCCTCCAAACTTTCCTTCTTCAAACTTGCCGGGGCCGGGAAGCTACGATACCCATTAGCAGCATTAGCAGCAGCTGTGAGTGTATCATGTGACAGAGAAAACACGAAAGGCAGAGCAGTATGTCCTGTATGTTCCTTACCGGCTAACGTATTTCAAGATGGAGCATGAATATGGAGCGTCTACCCCAGTTCATGCGAATGCAATGTAAATGTAAAATTTCAAGCCAAAAGGAATACTTGGAAATTATGGTGGTGGTAAATATTCATGAAAAAGGACAAGTTTGTGAACGGGCAACACAGATTTTGATAATAAACAACTAAACACGTTACACACTGGACCTTTAACAACTACTCAAAGCGTTTTAACGTAGTACAGGAACCATTAAGCATTCACACACATTCAGACACTGTGGCTGAGGCTGCCATACAAGGTGCCACCTGCTCATCAGATAAACATTTACACTCTGATGGCGCAGAATCGGGAGCAATTCAGGGTTCAGTGTCTTACCCAAATACACTTCGACATGGAACTGCAAGGCCAAGGATCGAACCACCAACCTTCCGATTGGTAGGCGACAGCTCTGCCACCTGAGCCACAGCCGTCCAAACACACCCCTCAGTTTAATAACCTTAACCCCATTTAATGTGTTTTATTCATATCTTGTTTAGTACTTTAAATGTAATAATTCCCTAACTAATGTAATTGACTTTGCTTCACTAAACCCTTGTGCCGACCACACTGCTACACGTCATAGAATGCTGATGCTATGTATGGGCAATATGAAAAATGTTACAAAGCTCTACAGAAAATGTAGGAGTCGTATGTGGAAAAAAAAAATATCAATAGGACGTTTTAATGGGTTTTACGTGGGTAATGATAGAGGAGGTGAAGAGGCTAGGGCGCAGGTTAATGGCACTATCAGGACATAGACCAAGTGAAGTGCAAAGGAAAGGTCTACCACCAGAGGTTAATTAACCTTTCTAAACCCAAGGTGTCTGAACGCACATACATATTGAATGGAAGCTGCCACAAAAAGCCTGTAGGTCACAGCTAATACATTCCGCAAGTTACAATTAAAACATCATCAGACTAACACCTGATCTCCATTTAAGAGCCATTTATGAAGCTGCGATTCACCAGGCAATTTATTACAGTCAAAAGGGTGTCTGAATGGGGGGCAGTTAGGTTAGCAGATATGTAATTTCAGTCAATGCAAAAGCAGTGATTGGGAAGGAAAGGCCAGTGATGCAATTGACTGCGTCTAGCACTTCCCCCTTCTTTATGTTAGTGGATACAACAGTGAGAGAACAGGGAGATAAGTTAGATACAGGAACACAAAGGTTCTCTGGAGGCTTTCAGCGCTGCACTGTGAGTGCAAGTTGTGCTTGTGTCTATCAGTAAATCCACAGCCAGCTTTCTACCTTGCTTGCCATGTTGTCTAGTCCTGTGTATCTACATTGAGAGCCACAAAGAGACGCAGTCTAATTCCTTGTATGTGTGCACACTGAAACCTGAATTCTCCAGCTATAGATGTCTCCTGGAGAAACGTAAGTGGACTTCCATGTATTCATGTGGAGGACACATTCTTCAGACAGGGGAAATATTGCTGTGACTGCAGGTGCAGCCATGTCAAAATGTGTGTTCTGGTATTTAATAATGGAACAATCTCACTACAAGGTCAATAAAGCTCTATGATCATATCACCTGCTCTTCATCAGCAGATAGAGTTTTCCCAGTTGTCATGGAAATGTCCATGTTCAAATAAAAAAATTTCAATTTGGCAATGATTCAACTTCTAATGGTGGGTGTCCATATAGGCGTTGTTTTCACGGATGGGATCGCCCCGCTTCCCAGCATCGCACGCTAGTGGGCTCGCCCCCAGTTTCTCTTCACGGACCACTGACGGGCAAAGAAGACAGGCTCCACCCTCCTACAACCGCGATGGCTGCAGCTGATTGGACGAACGCGTCACGTGGGGCTGGCTGCTCCCGGATTTCGAAACTGGCCATAATGGCGGCCCGTTCGGAATACAATCTCGTATTTTACGAAAATAGTTCACCGAAACGTGTTTCTGAAAACATTTTAAGCGATAAATAGGCCGTGCAGTTGCTGAATCTGTCTTCATTTCAGATCAACAAAGGTCAGTTTAAAAGATTTTCGTCAGATTTTGAGAGACAGCAAGCCGAGCTGGCCGCTCCTCATTTGCATAAAGTTGGCTGGATTAAACTTTATGCAAATGAGGAGCGGGCGACTCGATGAATAGGAAGTGGGGGAAATGACGCTGACATTGGACACACACCATCAGACTTCAGCCGTCTTAGTTAGGCGAATCAAGTGCGTTTTCCTCCAACCTCCAAACTACCAGGATATATCCCGCAAAGGAACACTATCTGTAGAATTTCTCAAAATGACTGAAGTGTGGTTGTTGGAATAAATTGTTTTCTTGTAAAATACTATACCTTATCTAAGAGAAAGTACCATATCTTTGTCCTGTCAAGTGTCTCATAAAGATGGGATAAAGATGAAAAGACGAAAGAGTGGTGTGATGAGCGAGGACCCAGGCTGGAAGTCAGATCAGCTTTTCCCAGAGCTGAGAGATTTAGCAGTAGGTATACCTGTAGTTACACATCCAGTAGCTGCAGCTAGTCAAAGGCAAGCTCCACTCTGACTTCCTCAGTGGCTAACACCCTCAAGCTATGGAGGAAGTCCAAATGAGATGCATGCACACACCCAAAGTAACATTATCAAACGCAGCTTCTTCTTTCAACCAGCCGGTACAGCAGGTTCTTCCGTTCCCTCAGGGACTGGTATCCCTGATGACGCCTCCATGTTGGAGGCTTCCCCACGGGCAAACCCTTCCAAAGGGAGACGCATCCATGGAAGCTTCCTTAAAAAGGTACGACGATGAATGGAGGATAGGTGTGGTGGGGTGGGGGTTTGGGTCTGTAATAAAAAACTTCCTCGTGAGCACTTCCTCTAACTTACACACACACACACACACACACACACACAGCCACAAACACCCAATGAAACCCCGCTCTCCCTCCCATGAGTCTGTCGATCTACAACCTAAACAAAGACAACAAAGCAATCCCCACTGGAGAGCGGCCATCTCCTGCTTCCTCACACACACACACACACACACACACACACATGCATGCATGCATGCATGCACGCACACACACACACACACATTTCCATTTTCCATGATGTAATGATGCTGCAAGGCTTTTCTCTTTTTCTCTTCTCACTTTATTTTCAGCTGAACTTTTGATTTACTTTCAGAGAGGAAGTTTTTAGAGTGTGCCCCACATCTCTCCCCATAACATGTCTCCCCACCCACCCCCACCCTCCACCCCACTTGTATTTAAAGACAAACTTTGAGTACACGCCACACCTACTCTCTGGATGAGGCCTATTCCCCCGGCTCACTCCTTCCAAGTAATTGCCCTGTTTTTCAGCGAGTGCAGATTCCTGCGCCACACCAGTGTGCTGCTGTAATCTGCGGATAAATAGGTTTTCTGCTGAGTTTAAAGGCAATGTGCCCGTTGGGGGATTCAGCTTTGGGGAGATACTCTGAGGCTGAGCGTAATCATTAGGGGGGGGGGGGGGGGGGGCGCTCCATGATGCAAACAGGCAGTCAGCGGTGACCTGTCAAGGTTCCCTGACGACTCGCACTTTGGGGTTTCTTTTCATTTGATGTGAAGGCAAGCTAGTTTTTCAGTGACTGTACAGGAACCAAGACATGTCCACACAACATAAGTATCAACATGGAATTCTCCCAAAGTTCATGGATCTTGATATTACTTTCCATGTATGTATGTATGACATTCCACTTCCAGATTGCTCCGGTGCCGCTGGAAATTCCGCTGTATGCCCTTTTTTTCACCGGATATCCGTCCCCTTCCTCTTTCTTTGTGTTGGCATTCTAACCTCTGGTGGATTTGTGAGGACTATGGTTAACTGCTCCTCAGATATCTGCAGGGTAAATCCAGACAGCTAGCTAGACTATCTGTCCAATCTGAGTTTTCTGTTGCATGACTAAAACTACTTTTGAATGTACAAGTTCCACCAAAACAAGTTCCTGCCTGAGGTTATTTTGCAGAGGCACCATGGCTCCATGCGCTTAGTTCTGCCCAAGACGATTGCGATTGTTCTCTTTTTTTAATTCTTTGCAAAAGGAGGCATTGGGAGCATCAGTGCCTTCCATGGGTTGTGTAAAGAGTTCCTGTAGGAGACAAAATCATAGAACAAGCCCCTGGGTGAACTGAGTCTGTCCAAGTTTGCGAATCCGCTCTGGAACGGCGGCGGAGTCATTAGGTTTCCATTAAAGTCAATTTGTGTATTTCCACTGACTGCGGAACGGCTGCGTTCCGACTCCGTCCCAGCTCCGGCCGTCCGGAGCTGATACGCAGAGCTTCTATTTTTGCCGGACGCCGGAGAGCTCCGCAGCAATTCAGCACAGGGCAGATAGTGCAGGACAGGAAGTCGAGCACAGAAACAAAATAAAACATCCGGTTAATTTTCAAAATAAAATACACCATGCTCACGGCGGATCATATTTCCCTGCACTACACCTTGAAACCGTCATAATGGATGGAAACAAACTGTTGTTGGTTTTGTGGTTCTGTTTAGAAACTACATCCTGTTATATCGCGCGATCATCACAGCGCTGCGGAGGAAGGTCTGGACATGCAAGACTACTTTCTGTGAAACAAACACTAGATTACCAGCCTTGGAACGAGACAAATCTGCACACTCATGTTTGATTTCCTCTGGCAGATGGTGATGTCAAGGCTACTAGATTACAGGGACTCTCACAAAAACACAAGGATTGGGCATGAGGGCAAGGAGCCAAGCTGTGCAGGTTTGGTTTGGTTTGGTGTGTGTCAGTAGAGGACGAAGAGCTGTGTGTGTGTGTGTGTGTGTGTGTGTGTGTGTGTGTGTGTGTGTGTCTGTGTGTGTGTGTGTGTGTGTGTGTGTGTGTGTTCTTTTTTAACTATATTTGTGGGAACCGGGAATACAGTATACTTGTGGAGTCCGGACAGCTTTGTGGGGCCAAAATGCAGGACTCCACAAGTTTAAAGGGCTGTTTGAGGGTTAAGACTTGGTTTTAGGATTAGGGTTAGAATTAGGTTATGGTTAGGGTGAGGGTAAGGGTTAAGGTTAGGCATTTAGTGGTGATGGTTAAGGTTCGGGTAAGGGGCTAGGGAATGCATTATGTCAATGACGGGTTCCCACAAAGATAGTGAAACGCACTGTGTGTGTGTGTGTGTGTGTGTGTGTGTGTGTGTGTGTGTGTGTGTGTGTGTGTGTGTGAGAGAGAGAGAGGCAGGTCATTGGAGGCCTTGAATATGTGGAGCGACTCCATGGCGATATCTGCTGCAGAGACTGGGCTCTCCTCCTCTGGCTGCCCATGTGTGGCTCTGTAAGGTGCCATTTAACCTGTCAAGGATGATCCTTGTTTGATGGTAATAGAAATTGTATTGATGATTTATAATCACATTTCTGATGTTGTGGTGTTATCTGTCTTAACACTGCCTGCAGTAATCCAGCTTCCTGCTCATGTCACAGAGTGTAGCCAGGCAGCTAGATGTGATGTTGACTGAAAGCAGTCCTGAGTTTTGGTGGTGTTCCCTCTGCTTGCCTGGCACAGAGACTGAGGACACGCTCCAACACACCTGAAGCATATCCCTTACCAGGACAGAGATGTGAGACTGACAGCTGCTCATAAGTGTTCTTAGGTCCAGAACTGCAGAGACACGCTTTGGGTGTGCAGGACGAAGCACAGTGAGACAGGCAGGGGCAGCGAGCTGGACCCAGGCCCGTACCGACAACACGGGGGCCACCAGCCCCCCCTTTACCCAGCATGTGTGCGTGTGTGCGTTTCTGTGTGCGTTTCTGCCTGTGTGCGTGTGCGCGTGCGTGTGCGTGTGTGCCTTGGTATACAAAGTACCTGAATGTCCACTTTGTGACGCTTAAAGTTTAAATAAAAAATACAATATAATCATGATGGTGTAATATCATGTCAGCTGCCTCATACGGTATGTCATTCTTCAGACAAAGTGAGAGCCATGGTCACCTTTACTTACTATAAAGCAGAAAATGTTGTTCTGTGGTATCAAATGTGAAATCATGTCACCGTCCACTGTTGGATCCATTGGATCACAGCTGAATCCTGGGACTACAATAGATACGCTACTAATGTGTATGGGGGGAATAATGAACTCAGGCTCTCTTAATGAAATAAATATAAAATAAATGAAACCTACTGAACCTCTGGAGAATAAAGCTATTATAATAAGATAAGATGGATTGAGTTTTGGGATTTTAGTTTCGGTCCACATTGACTGTTACATGTGCGTTCTAAGTCTACAGCTGTCGCTACATCTTTGACGTGTACTGATACCATGGTTACAGGTAACCCCAGGTGAGTCTGTGGTTATTTGATTGACTGATTAATATAGACGGAAAGGGCGACTGCTGATTCTCCACTCACGCTTCTTAATTTCTTTTCTTCTGCTACCTCCATTATTTAGACTTTCTTCCAAACTGTGATTTGTTTCATTGGAGAGTTTTGCCTCTTTGGGTCTCAAGCAGTTATCGACATGAAACCATGTAAGACGTTTTTGGTGAAACTGCTCATAGACATCTGAACCATGACACAGGGCCCGACTAGACACTGCTGTACTTTTAGAGAGGGTCACAAGCAAACTGACCATGCTCTTTTTTTTGGGGATCTGAAAAGTAACTTAAAGATGCAGTAGGTAAGCCTTATAAAACTAACTGTCTTAGTCATATTTGTTGAAACTGCCCCTATGTTCCAGTAGAACTACATAAAGCAGCTCCTCTGGTCACCTACAGCCTGTAGTGAGATTTGCAAAAATCCACCGCTCCCTGTTCAGATGCACCAATCAGGGCCAGGGGGGGGTGTCTAACTGTCAATCACTGCTCATGGACACACATTCATTCTCCCTTGTTGGGGGAGGGGCTTAGGAGACCGTTTTGGGCTTTAGCAGAAAGGGGGGAGGGGCTGAGAAGTTGTTGATGTTCAAATATTTTGGCTATGTCCTGGATCTTCGCAATCCTACCTACAGCACCTTTAATCTGTCAGATAAATGAAGTGAAATAAAAAGTACAACGTTTCCCTCGGAAATGTAGCAGAGTACAAGTATAAAGTAGCAGAAAATGGAACTGCACATAAAGTACAAGTACCTCAAAGTTGTACTTGAGTACAACTATACTATACTATACTATATATCCGCCACTGCTGCAGAGCTAGCTGCTCATATTCTAGTCAAAGTTCAGTTAACCAAAGTAAGTGAATTATTCAAGTTACAAGGGGAGCATGAGAGCAACATTTCTGAGACTGGGAATATATTTTCCCGGCCAAGACTTGGTTTTATAACCTAATATTATATGATACAGTGTTATGTGTTGAGCTTCTTTGTCATATTTCAGTGCAATGCATTTAGATGAGAGTTGGAGGTAGTAGAGCTGGGCGATATGGAGAAAAACAGATATCACCATATTCTTGACCAAATACATTGATATGTCGATATCGCCACGATAGTGTAGGGTTGACAATTGGTGCTTTCACAAAATATTCTTTACAGTGAGATTTTAGATAAATAATCATTTCAAGTGAAATTATAGAGAATGTTAAACATAATGTTTTTCCAGCTATATGCTGACTGTTTTTACATGCATGCACATTCTTAATGATATTCCCTCAAAATGTTTCACAACAGACATTATGAGAAAATGGAGATTTAGACAACGTAACAGTATATTAAGATTTCTCGATATATGATTTCATCACGATATGATTCCATTGAAAGACAATAAATTATCATATTGAATTATTGCCCAGCCCTAGTTGTAGCAATATGTAACATTAGGTGTGTCAGCATAGTGGGGATGGGGGGTATTTTTTTTTTTTAAATACATGCATACGTGTCCCGTAACCTCCCTGGATAGTTGGAGATGTCAAACCCCCCCCCCAATGGTTAACCCAAAGTTAGGCCCTTGCGTGTCAGTATCTATTGATGATGTTGACCAAGTATCAGCACCCTGCTGTGCTGATGTGATGCAGATTTAAAGCAGCAGAGTGCGACAGGGCCGGGTGGGGGAGTGGGGGGGGGGTGTCTTAGTGTGCTATAACATCGTGGAGGTTTTCTCCGTCTGTCCGACACGTCGATACAGGCCCGTTGAGCAGTTTGACGCTTGAGCGGCAGCTTTTGAGTGAGTTAGTGTCCCTGACCGTCAATTAGGAGCAAACCTCATTGACACGCATAAAAACGCGGCCATCCAGTGCTTTCAGTAATTGCCGTGACAGTTTATCATTATCCATAAAAAAAGCGCAGGGTTCTGCAGACACATGGCTGTTTTGGATGGCCCTTCCACCGCTCGAGTGTCACTCAATTCTGTACAGCTGTTTGTTTCCATGTGATTATTTTTTTCTCTCTCAAGGCCAAATGGTCATTTCACTTTTGATGAGCTGACCGTTTTTACCAAACACAGAGCAGCAGTGGGTGTGCAGTGCATGGCTCCAAAGGCTGATTGAGAGCTTTAACCAAGGATACCAAAGGGAGGCCATTACTGCTAGTTGCTTTTGAACAACTCTAAAACATACGCTTCCTTTATATGAGTTCTCTTTACATACTTTAGGATTTTTTTTAAATAGAAAATATTGGAATCTCATCTACACTTCCTCAACCCCAGATTTACAAATCATTGAATTCATTCTCGACCAAGTCGGAAGGGGTTTGTGTTAGATACTGTAAGACAGAGCTCTACTTACATTTTCAGAGAGACTCTGGCTGTGTCTCGTTCGGCATACATCCGTCAGTACACTGCTAACGTGCACTGACCACTTACTGCCGTAGTGCCCACTTTCGATGGTTAGTATTGTCCCGAAAGGAACACTTATGTTAAAACTAGTGCTGTCAGCATTAACGCGTTAATCGCGATGTGATTAAGGGCCGATCATAATGCGTTAATTTTTTTTAATCGCATTAATCGCATGCCGGCATTTATTAATTTATTTTCACTTCACTGGGCATGGCGTGGTGCCTAACAGGCTACTATTTTGACCCTTTGCAGCACCTTTACTTATCATCAAGCTGCCATACTTCCTCGTAACACATCCTGCTGCTGCAGGCTGCAGGCATGATGGAGAAAGACAGTAGCAACACAATTCTGAATGGAGCTTTTTATTTTCCAAAACTCTCGGTTGGGTCGAAAGCCACATGCACATTGTGTAAAGCCGAATTAAAATATCACGAAGCACGTCAAGCTTGAGCTACCACCTACGTGCTAATTAACGTGACTCAGGTTGATGCTACCCACTAGCATGCTACCCACTCAGGCTAAGCACTATTTTGGAGAGTGCTACTTGCCGACCTATGGATGAAACCAAATCCCAAAAAAATACTACAGCTCTTGCGAAACGGGTGGCAACTAACTGCAGACCTGTCAGCATCGTAGAAGACTCAGGTCTTAAAGACTACGGTAGGCATGTTCTGACCCGTCCTTTACATGGCCGTCGAGGGGGACAGTAGTTTCACGCATACACAGCCTGTATGACACGGAGAAAGCAGCCACACTGAACTGCTGCAAAGTGATGCAAACGCTGTCTCATTAACCGGTGATCACTGGACGTCAGTGAGGAATCAACATTATTTAGGAGTTACTAAACACTGTATTGACTCTAGTAAGGATAGGGATTTTTAGTTTTTTAGTTAGGTACTTGGAGGAATTGTGCAATAATGACAGATTCACACATTTTTACACTGGTAAGAATGGCTTTCCATTGTTAATATGTACTTAAAAACAGTTCTGAAATGCAAAATAATAGAATTTTAATCATGTGATAAAATATGCGATTAATCAACATTAACTATAGAAATTCAGGGATTAATCGCGATTAAAGAAAATTTATCGTTTGACAGCCCTAGTTAAAACACTTACCGGAAATGACAAAAGGGATGAGCGGGATGAGCGTGTCGAATGCGACGAACGCAACACATGCGATTTTTACAGCCCGCCAAAAATATGGGCTTTCCTGTATGCAAATGAGTAGCGGTCGGCTCGGCTCGCCTCCTCTCAAAATCTGACGAAAATCTTTCAAACTGACCTTTGTCGATCTGAAATGAAGACAGACTCAGCAACTGCACGGCCTATTTCTCGCTTAAAATGTTTTCAGAAACATGTTTCAATGAACTATTTTCGCCGTTATAGACAGTTTTGAAATTCGGGAGCAGCCAGACCCACGTGACGCGTTCGTCCAATCAGCTGCCGGTCGACGTCCCTGGTCCCTCCCCCTTTCCGCTTTGTAGTCAAGTTAGTGCGAGTAGGGTCCATCGTTCCACACTGAACTTTTTGACCGTTTTTTGGGGAGGTCATCCGGGTACTTTCAGTGCACTGACTTTTTGCGTCATATCTACACTATATACTTAAAACTAAGTGTTTGAAGTGTGCAAGTAGGCGGTTTGAGAAACAGCCTTTACTCTAAAGAGTTTTCTAACAATTGTAGAAAGGCTCCAAACACACCCCAATGTCCATTACTCAAATCAAACTGACACAATTATGTACTTGTCAGCCGCCCAGAAGCATGACTCAAGTGTCAACACTTGACGCCGTGATTACCATTTGACAAAAACATAGTTAATTACAACTCAGAAGTTAAGTGAAGAGCCAGCGCCGAAGCATTAAAACATAAACGAAGCCTTTTGCCCCCTTCAGCAGAGGTAGATAATGGGATTCCACATCAATAAACACTTAAGAGATTTTTGTTCCCATCAAGTGCCAGCATCCTGCGGAAGAAAAAAAAGGTGCTATTTGACAGTAATATTTCCCCTGTATTCAGTCCAACAGTGCTCCTATTTATTTTGATGTAATTTTATTTGTTGTTGGGGAGTTTTTTTTTTCTTTTCCTTTCAGAGCCAACTCATTTGATATCTCTTGGTCTTGCAACCTTGTTTCATATAACATCTTCCAGCAGAGGTAGCCTTGCCTCCTACGCATTAAATCATTCATGAGTTACAATTCAATACGATTGGATTGGGGAGAGGGGGACTCAAAAGTTGAATTTACAAAACATCACATTCTTTCATCTCATGAAGTTTTTTTTTTTCTCCACAAAGTGCAGAGGTCAATGATGAGTCCTGTGGCAGTATAGCGGCTATGAATAATACACCGAAGGGCATCAGAACCTGGGGAGACTTCCTCCTGTACACTCATGGAGATTATTGACGCTTTGACTGTTTTTTTTCTTCCTATCCTCAGGTAAGAAAGTGGACCCTTTGTCTGTGGTCTCCTGTACTGTTCATGCCTCCATAGCCTCGAGGCAAAAGAGGCCTAATTTGCACCGGTCTGTTTTGGGGCCAATTATGATAATACCAAATGTACTGGAAAAACAATAAAGAGTGGGCCTACCAATATCATGCATTTTAATAATGCTCTCATTAAAAATGCATTTTTATCTGTTCAGCAATTTGCCGAGTTTTGCCAGCAGTCTTGCTGGGACGCCATCAAGGGCGTAGCGCACGGGAGGTTTTAGACCCATTTTAGGGGGGCTCAAGCCACCCTAAATTTCATCTCAGCCCCCCTAAAAATTATTTATTTAAACAATTTTAGAGCTTAAGTGAGAGTTGGTGAACTTGTCTGTTAGTGACAGAGGACTAACAATTACCATCAACTGAAACAACACGGTCTCACGGCAGTTCGTGTAATTGTCACGTTATTTTTAATCTATTGATTCGTGTACAACAACACGTTTATCTTGTTTTTTTCGTGGTGGCTAGCACGAAATGGGAACCATCTATTCAGAGGTTGGGTTTAGGAAAAACACAACGGGGAAAGGACGCCTCACGCGCCGGGAGACGGCTTTGTTGAGGGGAGGGTCACCCAACATTTTCCAACGTTAACCATTAACCAACGTGTCTTAACGTTTTATGGTGTCACTGCGCTTGGTTTCTGCGTTTGGAGAGGCATCTCAACAGACTGGAGGTCCAACACTGATTGTTCACTGTTACATTTTAGTTGAATTTAAGCGTCTGTCTATTGCGTTCCAAGACAGCCGTGCTGCGATTGGATTTCATAAGGGTGAATTGTTAAATTGTTACAATGTAATTTAAAATCTGCTTTAAAAATAAACATATATGTTTTGGAATAAAATGTTCAGCTTCGGCACCTATGTGCTAAAATAGCCAATGACTGAGGAAGCCTAGTGAAAAGACCATAGCAACCAGTGTTGAATTTGTTATTTCCCAGCGTCCTTTGCTGAATGGTCTCAATGTTTTATTGTTTTATTTCATATGAATACTAGTTTACTAGAGGAGGAACTTAGTATCTGAAGTAATGCAGTAATACATGAAGTGTGCATTTAGTTTCCATGCTTATTGTGTTTCCACAACAATGTCACTGAGTAAATCTACTGAAATGGCCACCACACCATAACAGAGGAGTGGGATGTGTAAGATGAGAAAGCAGAGGTTAACTCCTGTATGTCATGGCTGTAAAAAATCAAATGGCATCTGTACTTCTTTGCTAAGCACAAACTAGCACATAAGGGGAGGGTCATGGCTCTTTTTCAAATCATTTTGGAGGGTCATAGAAAAATTATTACTGGCGAGGGGAGGGTCAAGTCTTTTTAGCCTAAAGGTCCCAAAACTCCTCCGGTGGCCCCTTAAATAAATAACAAACAGTCCCTAAGCAACTAAAATTGCTGAATGTTAGAACATTGTGTAAAATTGGCCTTTATTACTGAGACTTATAAAGTGTCAGGTTTAGTTCCATCATGGTGTCAAAAAACGTTAGCGGACGTCGTTGTTCAGTAGCTAGCTCAGAGATTATCGGCTAATGAAATTAATGATTTAGCAGGGGGACGCACTGTATCCGTGTCACATTCTCATTAGGGGCTGAGCCCCCCTAAAGGTCTGATCCTAGAATCGCCCCTGGCGTAGCGGACACGGGGGAGGCGAGGGACATGTCCCCCCACTCTTACAACAGGTCTGAGTTGATTGGAATGCACCATAAGGAAGCAAAAAAAAAAACAGAAGTGGCATCAAAAATCACTTAAAGTGGGCGCCTGGGTAGCTCACCTGGTAGAGCGGGCGCCCAGATGCAGAGGCTCAGTCTAATGATACATCATAATTCATTTGTTAATGATAGTTTGTATTCATAATCTGAATTTGCAAGGGAAGTAGTAACTAAAGCTGTCAGATAACTGTAGTGGAGTAAACGGTAAGGTGGCAAGTACCTCAAAATTGTACTTAATACAGTACTTAAGTAGATGTACAAAACAAATCAATATGATATTGAAGATGTATTTGTGTCATAACCCCTCATCCTATTTTGTAAAGGACTATCACTATCATAGACCTTTAAAATATGCACTTGACATGATATTTGTATCAAATCTCTCCAGGGATGCACCGAATCCAGGATTCGGCTTTGGATTCGGCTGAATATTGGGCTTTTTGACAGGGTTCGGTTTCTGCCGAACCTTAGAATCTTTTTCCACAGAACCGAACCCTACGCTTGCACTACGCGCGCTACGCTGGTCGACGTAATGACGGCGCCGTTGATTACGGGAAGGTGTTTACATAGGTTCAATGCAGTAGGCTGTGAGAAAGTGGAAATGGAACTCATGAGCAGAAAAAGTTTGTTTGGCAGTACTTTCAGTCAAAAGAAGGCCATTCAAGTCCAGCTACATGTTCAATCTGCAATGCTGATTTGTCTCGTGGTGGCACAATACACAACATCACCGCTGTTACAACATTTGGTATGAAACATCTGAAAGAATACGAGTTGTGCATGAAGGAATCTACAGACAGCAGCCAAAATGCAGCAACTTCAGGTACGGCAAAGGAAGGACAGTCACTGTTTACTTCATTAATGTGTTTACTGTGTTCATGGACTGAGGATGGGAGGAGGATTCGGTATTCGGTTTCGGATTCGGCAGAATCTTAACCAGTGGATTTGGTATTCGGCTGAACCCCAAAAATCTGGATTTGGTGCATCCCTAAATCTCTCTAAACTCTCACTCCAGGATTTTTAGATATGGTAACAGAAGTAAATAGTAGCTAATAACACACTGGATTAGCAAATGCTTTGCATTTATTAACTACCTGTATATTATAAAATACTATTACTGGTGGAAATGGTTATCACATGTGTATTTTGTGAAAGAAACAAATTAACTGTGAGTTTAACTGTAATGTTTATCACTGTAAGGTTGAATCACTGGACCCTGAACAGAAAGAAAAGGTCTTAGTAATATCTTTCTGACTGCTGACAAGAGCAGCCCCATCAAATTCAATACAGAGTAGAGTTTACACTATTAAAGGTACTGTAGGTAGGATTGTGAAGATCCAGGACTTAGCCAAAAAATGTTAACATCAACAACTTCTCAGTCCCTCCCCCCTTTCTGCTAAAGCCCAAAACGGTCTCCTAAGCCCCTCCCCCCACAAGGGAGAATGAATGCGTGTGCATGAGTAGTGACTGACACACAGTTAGACACCCCCCCACCCACCCCTTTTTTAATTAAAAAGTCAAACTCTTCAGACATATGTGAATATCAGTTTGAGTTTATTGAATTCATGCTCACAGTTAAACAACTGAATAAAAAGCAGAATTTATCAGGTTAGAAAAATAGAAGGTGGCTAGCGGCTAGCCCTATAAAAATAAAAAAAATAAAAATAGATAAATGTACATAATTACACATATGCACCCATACATTTATACTCAGATACAAACAGCCATCCACTTAAACCACCTATATGGTCGACGTTAGTGCCTTAAATACAGTCAAAAAAGAAAGGCACGATGTGCAGCACATGCCACTGCAATATAATTGTTGTTTAGACAGTTTGGCTCAGTGGGTAGAGCAGGCGCACATAAACATGGAGGTTTATGCCTCGACGCAGAGGTCCAGGATTTGATTCCGACCTGTGATGATTTCCTGCATGTCTTCCCCCCTCTCTCTCTCCCCTTTTCTCACCTAGCTGTCCTGTCCATTAAAGGCGGAAAAGCCCTCAATGCTTAAATTGGGAAAAAAGACATGTTGTTGTAATTACCACTTAAACTAATACCACTAAGAGAAGTGAAGCACTGTGACAGCAGATATATCCAGTATGGCTCCATGTGTACAGCTGTTTGAGTCCAGGCCTCTACCAGCACTAGATGTCAGTGTTCACGCTGCTCTGTGGAGCTGTGGGCCAAATTAACCAGAGCCTGGGATCTGCTCCAGCTAAAATGCATCCTGTTTCTTCACTTTATTAAGTCCTCCATGCTACAACCTCCTGCGTCATGGCCTGATTACTGAGGGCATCACTTTAATCTTTATATCATCATAATGAGCACCAAAGTGCTGAGCTACACTTTATCTGAGCCACTCTCATATCAACGCCTCTCTCAACACTTGTTGCCAGTTCAGTTGTGTCTTTAGGCATAGGTGTAAATTAAAGTAATCAAAACTGGGCTTTTTCTGAAGTTTTTGTCGCTTTTTTGGACACTTTCGACAGTTGTTTTTTTACGTTTTTGTCGCCTTTTTTGAGGTTCTTTTGGACCATTTTTTCGAAGTTTTTGTTGCCTTTTCAAGTTTTTTTGGGGGGACAATTTTTTGAGTTTAAAAAAGAAGTTTTGATTGCTTTTCCAACATGTGTTGCCTTTTGACGTGTTTGCCGCTTTTTTCAAGTGTTTTTCCGAGGTTTTTGATGCTTCTTTCAACGTTTTTTTTTCCCGCCAATTTTTCCGATTGCTTTTTTAAATTCATATCCCGGGACAGTGGTGTCCTAAAGGTTAAAGAAGCGAGCTTGGGACCGGGAGGTCGCCGTTTCAATCCCCAGACCGACAGGATCAAATCTGGGTGAGGAAAGTGAAAGAGCAGCGCTTGTCCCTCCCTCATCACCACCACTGAGGTGCCCTTGAGCAAGGCCCTTAACCCCAACCGCTCCAGTGGAGCTGCTCAGTGGCCAGCAGATCAGACTGTGGATGTACTGGGCAGCTTCCAGGTATGAATGTGATCAGATCAGACTGTGGTAGTACTGGGCAGCTTCCAGGTATGAATGTGATCAGATCAGACTGTGGATGTACTGGGCAGCTTCCAGGTATGAATGTGATCAGATCAGACTGTGGATGTACTGGGCAGCTTCCAGGTATGAATGTGGTCAGATCAGACTGTGGTAGTACTGGGCAGCTTCCAGGTATGAATGTGATCAGATCAGACTGTGGATGTACTGGGCAGCTTCCAGGTATGAATGTGGTCAGATCAGACTGTGGTAGTACTGGGCAGCTTCCAGGTATGAATGTGGTCAGATCAGACTGTGGTAGTACTGGGCAGCTTCCAGGTATGAATGTGGAACTGTGTGAATGTGACAGGTCGTCGTTGCAAATGAGAATTTGTTCTCAATCGACTTACCTGGATAGATAAAGGTTAAATAAAAAAAATTAAAAATAGTTGGTAGTTAGTAGTTCTCAATTCAAGGCTATTCATTGAAGCTAATTTTAAAGTTCAAATCGAATCAAATTTAAAATACTAAAAGTACTTTTTTTGTTCTTCACATGTGTAATTAAGGTGCCATGCTGTTTGAGTTGAAACACTGAAAGGTTTGGAACCAACCCATTTCCATTTGTAGATAGAAAAAAGTACTTTCTATTCACTTTCACCCCCGCTAACCACAAGACACAACATCACATTAAATATGAACCTCAGTGGGTGTATAATAAAACACAAAATAAACCTGTTTCCTTTTCCTTGTGTGAAGTTTAGCTTAACAGGGTCACTTTGATGTACAATCTTAAATGATTCTTCTATTATTTATTTATGTTGTTGTATGTTTTAATGACATGAAGATGAGTTTTTTTATTCTACTATTGTGTACACACATTACACACACTAAGTCCAATGCTGTCGATACTATATCTTTAAATTCTACAGGGGGAAAAAAGAACAAAATAGGACATGTAAGATGGTTTATTCCAAATATCAATCTCTCTCTGTCAGTGTTGCCAAGTCCGCTTATTATAAGCGACTTTGGGCTTGTTTTTCTGTAAAGTCGCTTACAAATATTGGTAGTCGCGGGTCGCGGTTTTTTTGGGCTTGTTTCTAAAGTGTAGTTGCTTATTTGGGCTTGTTCCTAGCTCCATAATAAGTTGTCAAGCAGATATTTTCTAAACGTAGGAGTTTTCCTTACCTGTTCCTTCTGTCCCTCCCCTTTCCCCATACACACAGGAGACAACAAAGTTTTTTTCCCACCCACATCCTGCTTCTAATTGGCTCTGACCCAGATGGCAAAGAGTACTAGCCAATCAGAGGCAGAGCAGGGCAATCGTTTTTTTTCTGTTTAGGAAAATGTCAGTGAATGATGAGAAAGATAATGGTGGTGTTATTCTTTATATATATGAGGCTAAAGTGTTAAGAGTCTTAAGACAAATGTTTTAGACCAAGCCTCATCCTCACCTGTTTAAATGGTTTTGACTGGAATTGTTTTTAAACCAGTTTAGTTTATTTAGCCTAAGTCTTTTCTAACTCACTCATTTGTTTATCAGAGCAGGAGCCACTTTATTGCTGCACACTAAGATTGTTAATAATTTCTCCTGTTTCTGGGTTATAGTTATTTAAAAATGGGATCTTCTGCAGTCCCTGCAATAATAAATAACGAATTTGTGAGTTCAGGATGATATTTATTTGTGTGTGCAAATTTTAATTAGGCTATCAGAGGTTTACTGTGTATATAATGTACTTGGTACATCAGTCTATATTTGATATCCCATCAGTTTTCTAATGTTAAATACTGTTAAAAGGTGGTTTAACTAACTCTTGATCATTATCACAGTTTACCAATCTGTCCACATGGATGTAAATTGACAATCTGCACAGTTTAAAATCCGTCCCCACGGATTGTAAAACCGTGCACACAGTTTATTTATTTTTCTCTTCCCAGAACCTAGGGGGGCTCCATAGTTTTGGGCTTGTTTTCACAGGCCTGGTTGCTTATTTGTCTCGCAAGATCTGGCAACACTGCTCTCTGTATGTAAGCATGTTATATGGAGTTCAGGGTGTGGCTGGTACAGCATCAGTCAGCTGTTAGCACAGAGCGGGCGGTACTTCCGGTTTGGTCTCGGGCTCTGGGTGGGTGTCAGTACCCGGGAACGGTGTGGAGCAGCCAATCAGCGTGCGCGTCAACCATCGCAGCCCGGAAGAAGGAAGCTCAAACCGAAAAGAGCGCCTTGATTAAAAGTGGGAACGTTATACCTGAAGGTAAGCCTCCTATAATTTAAACATACGGCACATAAGCCACGTGAATACATTATATATATATTATATACGGCAGTTAGTTTCTCACTCGAAGCAGCGTCACTGTAACAAACAGCGTGAGTTTGTTGTTGGAAAGGCTCCATAGCTTCCTCACAGTCTCAAGCGATACCAAATGAGCCATACTGGCCTCTGGACGCACAGTCATACCGAGGTAACATACAAGGAAACTGTTGTGTCCTTCTATCTACGTAATGTTTAACGTGTACGTAATATACAGGTGCTGCCTGGTCACGTTAACTGAGTTTATGAAAGAAAAGAAATAGTTGAGCTACATGTCAGTAAACTAGCTAAAAGTTTAGCTCAGTTAACGTTAACGTCACTAGTCGTATTTGTGTTCCAGAGCGTCATGTCCGGAACATTTGAAATACGACACAAGACAATACAATGTTTTCTCTCGGTTTGTGAAAGACTTAGGTGTGTGTGTGTGTGTGTGTGTGTGTGTGTGTGTGTGTGTGTGTGTGTGTGTGTGTGTGTGTTGGGGGGGGGGTGGGGGGGGTTAGGGGCCTTTTCTCAAGAAAATGTTACGTTTTGGGATAAAAAAAGAAGAAGCCATTTCACGTAATTTTGAAAAAAAGCTAGAGCAGATAGAACAAGATAGAAAATGAATAACACTCAAAACACTTAAAGACAAAAACTTGCTATAGAGGGTTTTCACGACGCGTCAAGTCGCCATGTTGGAGGTACTCCCATCACAGCACAGGCACTGAAGTAGATCCCGAATGGCGTCAAGGAAAATGGTTAATTGTTGCCGTGTTTTAAGTTGTACCAATAGGTCAGACCGAGAAAAACATTTGGAATATTATCGACTTCCAAAAGTTATTAAAAACCAGGGAGAGGAATGCCAGAAGTTATCAGAGGAAAGGAGGCGCTTGTGGTTGGCAAAGCTTAACCAGCATCTACGAGGGAAAAATCTGTCTTGTTCGGTCTTTGAAATGAAAATAAACGATTCAGAGTCACTTGGCTACACCTTGAGTATCACAGTGATATCACAGAAGTTAAGGTTAAGTTGATTAAAGACGTTATTGCATTACTTACTTTGGCCTTCACAACACATTGGTCGTTAATGACTTGGTACTGCGTCTCCCTCACCCATCCACACACCATCTGGTTATAAGCCTCCAAACTTTTGTAGGATTTAAGGTCTTCCGCTGTGTATGGGCTCGGCGAAAAAAACAGGCAGTTGACTATATCGGGATATGCAACTGAAGGAAGAATCACCGGGTCACCATGGATCCAAGAAGAGGGAGCAAACTTGTAGGGATCTGCACCGCCAGTATACTGTAATTTCTCAAAATATCGCGCCTTTTTTGTGGTCTAAGTCCTTCCATGCCTTTGCATCTTGGATGTGTTTTGATGAGTTTTTTCTGCTGTTTAGACATAAAGTATTAAAGTATCGAAAGTGCACAATACTCCATTACTCCATTCAGTTGTTTACACCGAGTGCCTCCAATATGGCCGCGCATCTAGGTTACCGCCCAGAACGTGACGTCGGTGAAAACCCTCTATAGAAGTCCACTGGGGACCCACTACAATCATTAGATCTGAGTCAAAAGTCATTTAGTTAGTTTTGAGGCTCACATTGAGTTTACGCTACCCAGTCCTGCTCCTCGCTTTGCTCGTACGAAGGAGAGGCTGATGCTAATGGGGGGGGGGGGGGGATGAAGCAGGGAGGACGCTGCGTCTCCATGGCTGCAGGTCAGCCGCTGAAAGGACAGACCCGTCTCTGAGTAGTCTGTGGCTGCATCTCATCCCCTTTATTTGATAGCTCCTTGACTCCTCCGTCCTCGGCTGAACCGGAATTTGTTCTGTCACGCTTTGGTGAAGGCCGTCTCAAAGTTCTTATTTCTGCCCTGAGGACAGAGGAGCGAGCATCGAGGAGGGTTCATCGAGGAGCTATAGGCGAGGAAACACGAGAGCAGCCTTCTCGCAAGCAGTGCAGCTGAAGGAGTTGCTAACTCCGACCAAACAGCTGATTAATTCATGTGACGCTTCAGAGGAAAGGACGTCTCATCCCTCTAAAACACATTCGCTCGTTGCCTCTCTCCTCCCGTGATTTCCTCGAGGGAGGCAAGTGGAGGACATAAATGTTACCAGATCAAATTCCAATCGCCCAAACATCGGAAAGTATTCAGTCATTTAGCAAATCCTCCCATTTGAGACGCTGTAACCTGCCAGTAGTTAGTATACTTCATCAATAACTCAAATGATTAATCACTTATTAAATGTCATCAGTTTGAACAGACTAGTTATTTCACTTCCAGTCATGTCATAGAATAAAACTTCCTCCCGATATAAATATAACTGTAACGAAAGGTACGATTGAAATGAAAAAGGGTAACAGGCAGCCATTGGTGGGCTCTGATTGGCTCAGTCAGCTGTGTGGTGTGATTGGGAGGGCTGTTGGTTCCCTCAGGCTCTCATCCTCTGCAGAGTGACAGCTTATGCTTATTGAGTTACTAAAAACAGACTCATTTTGCATAGCTGGCGCATACTAGGTTGGAATTTGGGACAGTTACTCACTGCTGTATGTGGTTGTACACAGTCCAACGGCTGTTCCTAGCCCTGTTAACTCACTGTTAATGCAAATTCAACTTGTCCTTCTGCTACTTCAAATTAAAAGCTTTCCATTGGCGAACCAGCGGGAGGCTTTTATTGTGAAGCAACATGCTCGCTACGTTCCATTCACTACCAAGGCACCATGATACTTTATATTTAATAAACTAACTCTTTAATCAAATGGCAACAAAGACAAAGATATAGGCAACTTGACAACAGGAAATATCTCATGACGGATGGTGTTGCTCTGTTGGAACGCTTCTGGCTTGGAAGCTAAACTACACACTTGTTTGTATATGGCAAATCAAATATCACGATATTTTTGACCAAATACCTCGATAACGATATTGCGACGATATTCTAGGGTTGACTATTGGTGCTTTCACAAAATATTTACACAAAGAGATTTGTGATAAATAATCACCAACAATGTGGATACAATGACTAAGTGGGTAAAGGCAAATAACCGAACAGTTACAACAGTCTGGTAGGGCTGGGAAAAAAATCAATTTGATCTAAAAATCGAGTTGGTAGGTCAAATTGATTCATATTTTCAAAAAATCGATTTTTTTGATTTTTGTTCAATAAATACAGTATAAATAATTTGGATGTTTAACAATCTTTGTTGCACACTGCACAGTGACTTTTCAGTTAGAGAAAGGGTTTGCCTTTGCAATTTTGTTTATGTTGATCACTTTAATTAAATACAATAAATATATATTTTTTTAAATATATTTACAGTTCGCATATTATTTTGTTTTAAATGGAAGGGGGGGGGAAATCTAATTGAATTGTAAATCGAGTTTTTTATAAAAAAATCGCAGATTTTTTTAGGGAAAAAAATCGCCCAGCTCTACAGTCTGATAAGTTCAGAAAATGACATCACTTTACTGTAATACAGCTTGTAAAACCAGGAAAAGACATCGAAAATCTAAGACGATATCTAGTCTCATATCACGATATTGATATATTGCCCAGCCCTAATGTGGCATAATGTATGGTTCTGATTTCTGGTTTGATGTCTGTCTGTAATCCTGCCCTGGTCTTATTGCAGTGTCCTCCTCGTCACTGTGACCATGAGCTTCTGCCCTGGTCCGCCCGCCCCCCCGGGGGGCACCAGCATCCAGGAGCAGAGGGGCCGCTGGGAGAGGAAACGCAGCCGCACAGCCAGAGAGTTGGTGCAGACAGAACAGCGCTACGTCCAACAGCTGCAGCTAGTCACCACGGTACGTACTGCCACGGGCGGCCGCGTGGAAGCAAAAGACTTGCTCTCACGTGATGCCGTATTTTCACCTGGTAATTTCATTTAGTTCATTTAATCGGCATTTCTTTTCTGTCCTTTGAGGTGCCACATGTTCTGTTTCCACTGTTACAATGATGTGCATTGGTTTGTATGTGCTTTTGTTTCCTCTGTCAAAACACTTTTCAAACTATTGTTTTTACAGGTGCCATACAAATAAAGTTTTTTTTTTAAAGATTATTTTTTGGGCATTTTTAGGCCTTTATTGACAGGACAGCTGAAGACATGAAAGGAGAGAGAGGGGGGAATGACATGCAGCAAAGGGCCGCAGGTCGGAGTCGAACCCCGTCCCGCTGCGTCGAGGAGTAAACCTCTATATATGGGCGCCCGCTCTACCAACTGAGCTATCCGGGCGCCCCATACAAATAAAGTTATTATCATTATTATAATACAGTAGCTCATCATGTGAAATATAGTACAGCCAAGGCTTGAACCTGGGTATTTCAGGCCGATTGCCTGTTTTTGGAAGCGTATCTGTCCCACTCCCCTCGCCTCTCTAAGTTCTCCTCATCTGTCCCTCCCAGAGGTCTCCTGTCCTCTTCGTCCCCTCTCTGTCTGTCAAGTTAAAGAATCGGGTTCATTTAGGCTACATCAGTTTATCTGTCTGCATGCTGTACGCATAGGCCCAGGGATGCTGGATGTCCATCACAGTTGTGGCTGCTAAGAGAAAGTCATCTGTGTAATGATGTCACACTAACTCCGGGTTGGCCCGCTCGAACGTCGCGATTGGCCGGGAAGCAGTGGAAAGCGACGCCCGCTGTTAACCATTTGTGCTGTTCACACACAGTGCCCCCGGAGCTCTGCAAACGGATGGCACCATTCTGCCGTCTTGTCTATTTGTTTCTGTGAGCCGCGAGCAAATCATGCAAGAAAGCCCACTGATAATCTATTATAAATGATATAGAAGACATATAAGATCTAAATGATCTGATTGTGAAAAATGATCAAATATTCCCACCCTGCTTCTTGCCCCTCTACCTGCTGCTCTCCTGGAGTTTCTATTGCCCCAATCTTTACAGGATGAAACATCAAAACCTGCTTGTGCTTGACGAGTGGCGAACACACACAGACAGAGATTAGCTTTACGTGCGATTAGAAAACCGCAGAATCGCTCGGCGATCAGCGCTAAGAAATGCACTTCTGGTGGAAACAGCAAGGCGGCCGCTCGCCCCCTCTCTGGACCCGTCACAGCTCTTCCCCATGTACGTAAACCTCCCGTGAGGGGGAGCGGGGGCCGTGGGGAGAACTTGGGTAGTTTGGAGAGCAGCCGGGTCTGCTGCATTCTGGGTGAGCTGCAGAGGTCACACAGGCACGGGCAGACACAGCAGCCAGGAGAGAGGTGCAGTAGTTTAGGAGCCTGGTGTTGGTATGAATGAATGCGCAGCAGCGGGGTGTTTGCCAAATATTGGCAGCAAGCGGAGGACAGCTGCTGTGTCACAACTACTGTCTAAAGGATAGGTAATAGTTCAAGTACATTAATTACAGTGAGGTCTGTCCGTGCGTGGTTATATTAACAGGACACTTGTTTCAGAAAGAGATTACATTTATCAATGCTGTGAGCACCACAAACTAATAGAAATAAATCCCATTGTACTGGGGTGGAGGCCGAAATCTCAGAGATGGATATCTCAAAACCTGGACATATAAAAGCAAAACCACCTGCATGGCTAGGCACCACTACAGGGACCTTTTTATTCATGATTTGGGTGTACCAACCCCAAAAATAGTTTCCATTATTAAAATAGATGGTAAAGTCTCCATGTCAAACATTCTCCGAGGCAAAAAGTTGAACATACCGTATACATGCACTACTGTACAGTATGTTCCACCGCTTCATTAAAACATGTGAAGTGCACTCTAACAGTACATATTCACAGACTCAAGGTAGCATGCGTGTTACTCCTCCTCCCCGTGGAGAGAACAGACTTTTTCACCCACCACCGCAGCCTCATTTCTACACAATTACTCACCCTCCACCCGTTCACTCCAATTAGGAGTCATTTTAAGCCTAATGCACATTCAATTTGCTAATCCCATTTTCACTTCAAATGACTTGAGACCAGCACAGCTGTCGCTGTATTTGTGAGTGTTGCGGTAGCACACCATCCCTCTGTACCGTGTGCCCTGAGCCGTGCACATAAACAGTCATGTTAACACTCAGTCTGGGCTGTAGGGCAGAAAACCACCAAGCTCTAAGTCAGTACGTGTTTTGTGCGGTCTCTGGTTGGTAATAACATTTGCTAAGATGTCAGCAGTGAAAGCACCTCCTTATCAAGACACATTTAATCGAGGGCATATCCAACCAGAGGCAGCCCGGTTCTAGCTTATTAATACAAATGCGGAGATATAACATCATGCTCTGCTCTCTTTGTTTCTCGCAGTACTTTGTGGAGATCTTGAAGGCCAAAGGAACCCTGAGGCAGGACATTAGAGAAAGCATCTTCAGTTCAATTAAAGCCATTCATTCAGTAAACCAGTAAGTATCCTCTGAATAATTTACAGAATATCTACGGGATATTGGGATGAGGATTTTGCTTAAGAATGCAGTCCAGATAAACTCTTAGTTTACCAAAGCATAGTCCTTATCGGCCACCATTAGCAGGGGTCAGTGATAGGGTGTTCTCTTCCCTGGTGGATACATTAATGCATATCAGGTATAATTACTGTGGGTGATATCACACATTGACGACTTCTGGGCATCTACCTGACCTGCTGTTGGAGATCTCAGAGCAGGAAGGCCAATGGGAAGTCAGAGTACGGCTGCACAATTAATTGCAATTTTATCCAAATCGCAGGGGGGGGGGTGGGGCAATATTTGTTAAAGGCAAAATATGTGTCAAACCATTCTAAAATAAAGTATTGTGGTGCTGCAGAGACATCCCAGCCTACAAATCCTATCCTACAGACTAAACTTCAATCATTTTATTTTTATTTTTTTTTTATGTTTTTCAATGAAAATGAGAATAATGATACAAAAATGATCATTCCCTCCAATATCGTGAATCATATCGCAATCGCAATATCAGTCAAAACGTTGAACGTCAAAAAGTACGGGCTTATCTGCTGGTGATAGCTACCGACCGTTTGAAACCATCCAGCAAATAGACGGTACTGTTACCTGAAACCGGTGATTTAACGTCACCGCTCATTTAACACACAGTTTAACAACAAAACTAAGCGCTGAGTGAACATTACTAGCTATGTTTTTCATGTTGGTTTTGAGCGGTATGCACCCCCACTAACCTGGAAAACGGTTTTAAAACAGTAACGTTAATACAGCGTGTCGGAGGAATACAGCGTCTCCTGCAGCGGGGAGGCAGAGGCAGAGGAACAGTCACCGCAGCGTTCGCTAACGTTAGCTAGCTTCTTGTCTCATCTGGGGTCTGATAAACAGTAAATTCATCAAATTCAGTGTCCACAATGCTATTTTCTAATAAACTGTAGCTGGCATATTTCACGGGACCCGCGTGAGTGCGGATTTCATGTCGCGGCTTTCGTTGCTGTTTGTCGCTGTTTGTCACTTTGCCTAAGATTGAGTGACAAGTAGTACTCACCGTGTTGTTTATTTGGTTGCCATGACTTTGCGAGTGATGACGTCCTGTCACTGTTCCAGTTGCTCACCCTAAAGGGGAGAGAGAGCGGATGACAGTTCGACTTTATGACTTTCATAAACGGCTGAAGGAGCGGCGGTGTGCGGTGTACATAGCAGAAACCCTGTTGTGCGTCTGCCCTATTTCTGATACCGTGGCGGAAGAAATGTTACCGCGGCGGCCCGCCACGGTAACATTTCTTCCATCAACATAGAGGAAACACTGGTAATAAACACCCCTATTAGCATGCTTCTCGTGCCAGGCTTCACAAACATCCGCACGCACCCACAAAGCTCCGCAAACGCACAATTGCGGGCGGCGTGCAATGTGGACAGTTAACCCTCTAAATTTGAGGAACTCAGTCTACAGTCTGAAAACATCGAAGAGACAAAACGTACACAGTTCAGTATCAGACCACACAGCTTGACACCCTGTGGAGTGAGCAGTTGTGATACCTGTGATTGGGAGTTTCATTTCCACACTAAATAATGAGCTCTCATCCTCTGCAGACTGACAGGCTTTCTTGTTGAGAGGGCTACAATGAAGATTGAAATATGAATTCTGCAGTCTGATGTATTGGATAAATGGTTCTGCAGTTCCCATTCGTCTTCATTATGAGCCTCTTATTGAATCAATGGTTGAAACATAATGGCAAGCACTCCATTTAAAAAAAGCTCCATGGGGAGACGGTGTGATAGTGCTAGACTGATCTACTACTGCTCAGTGATTGATTATAGATTTCCCCCCACCATATTCTTTTCATTTTCTTTCACTTTTCACTGACATTAAGTATACAGTGGATATCTGTGTAGCAGTGCCAAGAATAATTGATAACTGATGATGATTAGCTCTCATAGATGGATATGTGGGGTGACTTTCTCATCCATCTGTCACACATGAAACATCAACTGTACTGTAAGTCTTAAACAGGCTTACCATAATCAAGGGGCATGTGTCTGTCAGCAGGTGCACTTTCTCAGTCGGATTGAGGGCTGGGTATCAAATCTACCAAATATATTCTTGTGCTGTGTCCATAAAACACAAACAATAATATCTGGTCATATTCACAATTGCTTGATCAGATAGTTCCTGATTTATATAAAGTTTTGCTAATTTTAGACTTTTTTTTTGTGCTAAGGTAGGTTTCACAGCATAACCACAACTCTGGGTAAAAACGTGATATTATCGTTAGGTGTCTAGCGCTCCCAGAGTTTCGTGCATGTGAAACTCCAGAGCTAAAGACTAGGTTTGCCAGGCTACAGGTAAGGTGGACTGGCCTACCTGTCCCCTTGGCTTCGCTCCGTCTTCTGACCAGCTCAGTCCGGCGTTAATCAGCGCCAACACTCCGTTGACAAGTTCATTTGTAGACATTTAAGACGCGCACAAAACATTAACATAACTTGATTGGGGGGGGCGTCTTGCCATGTGACGCAGGTAAACCACACCCACCTCAGCCTGGCAGTAGGCAGAACAGCCAATAGGAAAGCTTGTGCCGTGACACTAGGCCTAAAATGATGGTCGGCCATATTCCCTTTAGTGTAAATGGATTGCATAACGAGCAGTGTTGTGTAGTAACACATGTTACAGTAATGTGGTGGCTTTCTTTGGTAACAAGTAGTGTAGTAAGGTCTGGCTACACCACAGATGAATTCTGGGATAGGAGAAAAAAAATTGCTCCAGTTTATTGCCATTTCTTTAAACCAATCCCAGTGGTCTTGGGCGGCGCTGAGCTCCGGACGCTGCGACGGTGGCTCTGCTAAATAGTCTTCAGGAAGGAACTTGTTTTGGTGGAACATTTGCACCCCGCAAAAGAAAGTGTATCCAGTGTATTGATCCTGAAGCGTGTTCTTTGTAAATCTTTACAATCATTCCCCGAAAGAACCAAGCAGGCCTGCCTCGTTGTACGATTTAAATGTTTTGCAAAATCTTGCTGTTATCAGTGCGTTCAACGTTAGCCTGCTAGCTCAGAGGTTGTCTTTGTTGTTTCCCGTAGCAAAGAGATTTTGACACACAGATAGCAGCAGGGAAGGGGGGGAAGTTGTCAGGCTTATCCTGGCAATGTACTTCCGTTGATCCGGACTGCAAATTTTAAAACAAGCAGGTCACGATACGCTGGAGCTGACATTAATTCCAGCTGGATAGCGAATCCCTGCCTTGCTAGGGAATATATATCTTCATCAGAGAAACACTAAGAGACATATCTTCATTTATAAGCTGTATTTTTTTTGCAGCTGAGCACTGTTTCCTAAGATGAGTTGTTGATCCACACAAAGCAGCGAGAAACCACTTGACTGGCAGAAACCCTTCTGTGAGAGCCTAATGGATCTCTGATAGTAACACTGTGCGTCAGTGCAGAGCGGAGGTGTATTCATCTGATGTTTCTGTCTTTATTTACCTAACTCCAGAGTGCCGTGGGAGTAGTAGTAATACAGCCTGCCTTCATTAAGCTTTGTTGAGTCACAATAGAAAAGGGAATGTGAATGTATTGATAATGCCATGCCGTTCTCTCTGCTCTCTCTGTCTCGGAGTGTTTACGGAGAACAGAGAGCAGGCAGCAACCCAATTATCCCCGGCTGCTAACGTGACAAACAGGAATCAGCAACTTGAGGGAGCTGTCAGTGGATCCAGTAAGGAGCATACAGCCAGCAATTGGGGGGGGGGGTACAGAGGTGTAGTCTGAGAGCTACATGGAGGGACACGAATCACCACAGCATCAATCACATCACACAGTTCATGGAAAGCGCTGCTTTATTGCTCGGTTTTGTCATTAGTGATTCGTGCTTATGTTTGTTTATTTCATTAAGTAGTCATTTATGTTTAGCCGATGCTCACACTGTGTGTACCGCCAGACGAAGGCGCCATGGCCTGAATAGGTTGTGTCCGACCCAGATGTCGCCACTGCTCGGAATGAATGTGGGTTAACTTGACTCACACAGAATGCTAATGTTATCTCCATCCTGCTGCTGATGGTCCAGACAATTTATTGCCGTGAAAAAAGGTATAAAAAATGCAATCCATAATTTCATATTTATCATAATAGCCTCTGGCAGTGAGAGGGGGGGAAAAAAACGGAAACGCAGCTTTTCCCGCCCTTTGCCCTCGTTAGAACTCTCTCGGCTGCTCCTGCATCTCCTGATTATGAACAGGGACTACCTTGGCACACAACTTCATTACAATCTATTTAAATCAACTTCAACGACAAAGTGCTCCTTCTTACAACACGTATCAACAGAAGTCTCTGGGAACATCATTAGACTGTGTGTGTGTGTGTGTGTGTGTGTGTGTGTGGTACTTCCTCTAAGTTTGGATAACAAGCTCCTTCACATGTGTCAACACCCCCCAACCAATTGCGTGTGTGTTACTGTAATGTGGCTGACAGGCAGAACGACTGCCTTGATCCAGTTATTTTGTTCCTGAGTTCAGCTAGTGTGTTCTCACTGCAAAGTGGCTCTGGGTGCCCTGAAGGTAGACCCCGCGTCTTGGTCCCAGTAAATACGTCACCCACAGGGAGAGGCCTTCAGATGACACCGCAGAGCCTCGCCTGCTTAACCTCCCTTTAACGGGGAAGCAATGCTCTGAACTTTGCTCAACCTCCGCACTTTCTCTAAACGCCTGTGTCTTTGCTGAAAATGATGCTTCAGACATGATCTCGCCTTATTTGAGCAGATGCACAGCAGTAGTGCATTGTCAGGCAGTAATGTGCACTAACTCAAAGTCCAGTGCGGTTTGACTGGAGGCTAAATGCTCACTGGGGGGCATTTTGAAATGAATGCGCCAACGATCTGGGATGCACAAACAAATATGCCACTCATATTGAAATAGTTACTTCTGCCATGTCCTGTGCTGGAGTTAAATGGTAAGTACTGTTTTTTTCAACCTGGACCCTATTTCCCTATGTTTTTGTGTCTAAGTGGCTGATGGGAACAACAATCTTTGACATTGGTCCAGTATTAGGAGAGATCGCTGCAGTCGGCAGTGGAGAAACAAGCTACAATGTAAGTTAATAGGGCAATTGTGCAGCTTGTTGACAGGCTCAGATTATTATTCGAAGTGTCTGACAACATTATGGAAAGGATTTCTAAGGAGGATGACCTTTCTGTTAAAGAGTAAGATCCTTTTTTAGACATAAAAACATTGGCGAAATTGCGTTCGTTAAACCCACCAGACTCATCATAAAATACACTTCATTCAAAGTCGACAGAAACAAAATAAAACTATGAAAAGCCGTTTTGGGTCGTCTTTCCACTTTTCCAACCATCACAACTCTAGTTTTGGTTGAAATAAACACATAGTTTACTGATTTACATGTGAAAATATGTTGGCTCTATACACGCTAAAAGTATTGTTTTTTTAAATGGAGTCTGGTGGGTTTAGCGCTAGTGACTTCAGAGCTGTTTCTGGTTAAACAGAAAGGTCTTAAAGAGGTTTTAAAGGTCTATCTCTGAATGGATCCTTTCCATAATGTTGTCAGACACTTAGAATATTAATCTGAGCCTGTCAGCGGCAAAAACAGAACTTTTAGTGGACACTAACTGATGCTGCACATTTGCCCCGTAGGGTTACATTATAGCCCGGTTTATGGCTGCCGGTTACAGCGTTCACACTTAATACTGGACCAATTTAAAAGATTGTAGTTCCTATCAGTCACTTACACACAAAAACATATGAAAATAGGGTTAAAAAAAACCGGTAGTTACCCTTTAAGGATGTTGGGATTCAGTGCCTGCTTGTGTGTGTGTGTTCCCTAAAAATGGACCTTGACTCAATGAATTATAGTGGTGAGCTCAGCCTGTTGTACAAATAAAAATTAGAAATTTATTCTGACCAATAATTGCCATTATATCCGGCCTAAAGCTTTAATCTTCTACTTGTTAAAACACGGCTAATTATGTACGTTTATAATAAAGATCTCAGCTCTTTCAAATCGCAATGGTTTATTTAAAATGAAAGTTTAACCTGTTTTTGTCTTCCAGATCCCTGCTTGTCCATCTGGAGAATGGCTACTTTGGCCGAGGCTTCGACCAGATGTGTCCACATCTGCACCACTACAACACGTATGTGGACAACATCTATAATGCCAGCAAAGTGCTCGGGGTAGGAACTCGTTCCCACATACAGTAGTTGTCACAGCTCTGTGTCAGACGCTCCTGTTGCACTTCTGAATATTTCACAAGCTGTTTATTACATCAGATGTGATTAGATATTAATAATCCCTCTGGGAGAATTGGCCAATGTATGCCTCAGTTATTGCACTGAAGACACAATAACAAATGCGTAAGTGGTTATTGGATTCTTTGTTGCCGACACAATCAATTCTACTGCTGTCAGTGATGCTATGACAACACTTTAATGTACTGTATGTAGTGTATATATAGCATGGCAAATCCAGATACATTGGTTATGCTGTTTTATTATAATCTCCAAATGAGAACCACTTTTGCCTATGTTCAACAGTGTGTGGTTTTACTAGAAGTTCCATGCTGGAACTATTTCTTGCCTGGGTGTAGTGACTGTGGTCTTGTCGTCACAGTGAGGTTGCCAGGTTTGGTACAGGTTTTGGTATCTGAAGAGAAAACGCGTTGCGGTGGAAATCTGCGATCTGAAATTCAATGTAGTACGCACGCCAGGCGGCTAGGTGGTGGTAGTGTGAAGCACTGCCACACAACACCACCAAGTCCGCGCGCCTGCGTAGAACCTTCCTTCTACTTCTCTCCCTAGTAGCGCCAAGCGAACGACAAAAGCTGACAATTTTGTCTGGACAGACGAGGAGGTCGAGTTATTGCTCCAAACAATGCGCACACACAGACACGGCACACACACGGACACGGCACACACACACACATACACGCACATGTGGCGCACACACACGGCACACGCACAGAAACGCACGCGGCACACACACACACACGGCACACAATGGTGGAGCGTTTTTAAGATTTCCACTCTGGAGGGTGGTTTCACTTTTTTTTACGTTTTTAAGCCCCAAAAACGCCGTCGCCGTCTAAACGAAAGGCACATCTGATAAAATATATTGTCGTTTTCAGCGTATTCGTGTAAATAGGGCCTAAAAGCCAAACCTATGCTGACTGACTGTGTGTGGCAACCAGCACTATAGCAGGATACAGGATGTCTGATATTTCCAGTATGTAAAGGTGCCGATATACTTGCTTTTAACTACGCGTACATAAGATGGCTGCCACGCGTTTCCTGCGTTCCTTTGGAGCGTAGGCTGTGCACGTCTTCAGAAGTTATCACTTTGCGTCGGCAAGATGCAATTCAGCACATGAACGTGGGCGCAGTGTATCATCTGAGAGGCAGGTCAGCGGATGTTCCACACTCAGCCCAGGAATATCTTCCGGTGTTGGCCGGTGACGATACGGCCCCCTAGTGGATACACGTTTAATCCTCCAGCTACACGCAAAGGACGCAGGGTAGGTACGTGAACATTGCCTGTTTAAAAGCAAGTATATAGGCGCCTTAACGCCTCCTGAATGGTTCGCTAATCTGTGAGCTTTAAGGCCCTGACACGCAAACCAGACGGGCCGACCGTCGGCAGAAAAGGCAGTCGGACTGATCAGTCGGGTCCCTGAGGTCCAAAAAATGCCTCAGAACACACCAGAGGTGTCAATGGATGTGTTTCTAAACTTTGAAGAAAGCCAGGGCTAGCTGTTCCCCCTGCTTCCAGTCTTTATGCTACCACATCCTGACTCAATATTTTAGATTTTGGAGATTGGAGCTGCCAGCAGAGATGCCCCGGTGCTAGCTTTGCATAAAAACTGCAAAGATAATATTGTCTTAATTAAGAGTAAGGGTATGTCTGCAGAACATTGACTAATGGCATTGATAATGGACCAGGCTCTGCGGGTTTGCATTGATCCTCCTGCAGATCCACATCCATTCTAAGTGAGTGAACAATGAAGCGTGCAGTAGTTTAATCAGGTGACCAGTGATTGCTCTTCTAAACAGCAGAACACCTTAATGAGAGTAACCTATGACCCACATCAGTCCCATTATTTTTGTTTTGATATCAAACATTATGTCTACAAAATATACTGAAGAGGCATTCTGAAAATATAAAAGCAATATTAGTAAAACCATGTAATATCATGGGCGTAATCAGGGCTGGGTGATAATTCAGGATTATTGGTAATGGACTATGAATGGAATGATCTGATCTTATCTGTCTCATGGAATGTGGAACAGTGAAGCACAGCTTATTGCATTGGATATCAGCTTAATTATGTTATGTGACTTTGCATACATTTGCATGTTGTGATATATTACAAACTACAAAAGGCTCAAGTAATGTCCTACAACAGCTGGCCACTGTAGTTGTTTAACAAACATTACTCAAAAAGGAGAACATTGTTTAGAGCTAGACTAAACTAAAGATTAATAGATTAATCCTCAACTATGAAATTAATGTCCAGCTATTTTAATAATTGATTATTTGGTTTGAGTCATTTTTTAGGAAACTTGTGTGATGTCAGCTCCTTAAATGTGAATATGTTCTAGTTTCTTCTCTCCTCTGTGACAGTAAACTGAATATCTTTGAGTTGGGGACAAAACAAGACATGTGAGGACGTCATCTTGGCCTTTTTGGGAACACACTGATCCGCATTTTTACGCCTGGCGTGCATGCATGCCTGCGTGTGTGTAATTGAGTAAAAATAAAGTACAGTGTGACGACTTAAACCAACAATGAAGCTCTATGGCACAGAGGAAGAAGATCTATCAGGCTGTGACACACACACGCAATAGTCGTTAAAAGGAATTTTTAAGACTAACTCCTCTGACAGCTGGAGGAGGCATAGTAGGATGGCAAATTAAACAAGACTTCCCCGAGACTTTTTGGCAGAGCCACCGTCGCTGCATCCGGAGCTTAGCGCCGCCCAAGACCATTGCGATTGGTTTAAAGAAATGCAACCAACCCCTGACTGTTTGTTTTTTCCTGTCCAGGAGTGTATGCTCCTGTTGCCAGACCTTCCTCTGCAGCGCTGTGGAGATAGGTCTGGCAGTGCGAGACTAGTCTTGCTGTAACATTTGTGTTTCTTCTCAGAGTTGGCAACCTTCCACACTGTGTCTGATTTACAGCCCCATTTCACTCTGTCATGCCTACACCGCCTCAACTTGATAAGTGATTCCTCTCACATTGTCCCCATCATTCTACTTACCCAGCACCTGTCTGCTTACCATGTCCAACTCTAGCTGCCACCGGCATAATGACCAGCTAAACACGCACTCGCACACCACAGCTGGCATCTGAAGTCAAGTGGCATACACTGGTGTTTTTAAAGCTCTCCTCGCCTCTATTTAAATACAGCAGCAATGTTTATTTTGATGATTTACGGGAATGACAAGATAAGGCTTTCTGTCATCCAAATGTTGACATATACTCATGCTGACATGATGTGCAAATGTATATTTAATAACATCTACCCCCCCCCCCCCCCCTCCTTACACCTCAGCTGGCATATTGAGTGACAACCAGATGATTTTGGGTTCTTGTCAGGCAAAGTACGCAGCAAGAAGATGCCATGAGATTCACGTGTCGCCACTGATTGGGACATGTCCCTCACTGGCCTACAAGCTGCATGCAGATGCTGTTCCCAAAACACATATAGATGGCTCACAGTGAGCCCAGATACTGAACATAAGACACATGTACTCAGTTGGTGGTCAGAGAGTCCTACTGTCATTAAACAGGGTGCAGTATGTTTAGTGTAGTCCAGACTGAGCAGAGTGTGGACAGGCCATTTTCTATTAGTATTTTACAGCATGTTTAGCCCTGTTTAGATTTGACTTATCTTTGATAGGGAGGGTGATTTTAATATTGCATGTCCTGATGAGAGATTTTGTTCCCAATCTAATAAAAATACAGAGCCGCCCAAGCAAAACCAAGGCCGTTTCCTGAGGCCAAGTGCAGCTCAGAAAACATCACTTTGCAAAGCACCACATGTCTGTGTCTTGTAAATGGGCCTGTATGGCTCTCAGAATGACTTCACGATTGTTTGTGCGTTGTCTTAGGTCCAGCTGAAGAAAAACAAGGCCTTCAGACGTTTTAAGAAACTACAGGAAGCCCGACCAGAGTTCAACAACCAGAAGCTCGAAGACTTGCTTCAACTTCCCGTTCAGCGGATCGACCAGTAAGATTTCTCCTTCTGTCTAAATGAAAAGGCCTGATGGTACATTTCTTTTTCCCTAGCCTGTGGAATACTACCTTTTAGTTGCGTGCATGCGTGTGTGTGTGTGTGTGACTGTGTCTGTGTTAGGGCTGCACGATATTTTGTTTCATCGTCTAACGTCATTTACACTGATTTAAGTGTTCTTGGGTACACAGTTTGTTGCTAGTGGGTGACAGGCAGGCTCTGCATGCACAGCCAACCACCAATCACAATCAATGTTGATCAATGTATTAAACAACAAAAGCAGGCCCCGCTAGTCGACCACAACCTGAAATTTAGAGGAAGCAATATGCATGCGTTATTAATATCATTGACTTTAGCCTGGATTGATAGTATTATATGAATACAATGGTGTCATGTCAGTCAACCAGTGTATTTCACTACCTAATGTCCCTCTCCAAAATCACTTCAGAAGAGTAAGTGTTTGGGATTAGGAAGGTACACATTCAATTATTTGCAATTTATCAAAGATGTTTTATCAATATTAATAAAGTTATGAATATGTGTACTAATAACTTGACAAACAATCAAAACGGGGCACCTCCCTGGAATCAGGGACCAATAAGTGAACTGTGAAAACAGTCTCATAGGTGGTGTTCTCTTTGAAAATACAGAGCTTAATTAAGTTGATTAATTTATCTCATATTTATAAAGTGAACGGGAAGGGTGACATTTGAGCGCTGACCTGTTCAACCAGCTGTTACTACAACATATACACAAATTATCACAAACAACTGCTCTTTAAAGTATAATAGAATTTATTTAACTTCCAAATTATTGTCAATGTATACTTGTTACAGCTACAACAAAGGCAAAAACAAGCAAACGTGTGTGTGTTTGTGTGTGTGTGTGTGTGTGTGTGTGAACACATTCAATTTCATCTTTAGTCTAAATATATCGATATCCTGCGAGATATCCTGTTTTCCCGATATTTAGGGGTGGGGTTGTGTGTGTGTGTGTGTGTGGGGGAATTTAGCCAAATTTGATCCACAGAGCTACCCCACAACTTCACAGTCACATCTGGCCCGTAACACCACGTATGTTACTTTTTTTTTTTTTTTTTTTTTACTTACTATCTTTTGTTGCATTACAATAGCTGTTTCTGAGGATATCATGACGTCTTGTTCCAATCAAAAGAAGTAAATAGTACTTTTTACATGTCTGAACTTGAAAACAGGTCAAACATGACCCTTACACCATATAAGGGTTACATTTCATTCATAATGGACTTCAAAAGTCTTCAGTTTGACTTGGTGGAACCTGCAGAAACTCTGTTTAACTTCCTTCACATCAACAATTGTCTCTTTGTAATTGATGCTAAAGTTATATAAAATATTTCAGTGTTTGTGGTGGTTCTACCATGGAGCGCACTGCTGGAGCTGGGTCACACATTTCATGCTTGACTTCTGTTTTTGCTGTTTAGTTGTTTTTCTTTCACCAGTCACCCGCTGCACTGCACAATGTATAGTCTCTGTGACAGATGTAATTATTATTATTTGACGTAGCACCACGTACGTACTCGGGCTGTCCAGAAACTGTCAAAATCTCTTTTCTTAAGTTTTTGTTGGCCGCAATTTCATGCGGTCCTGATCTTGCTTGTTAATTAGTGGAATGAGGCGAAATGGGCAGAAACGCGCTTTCCTATGCAGCAGATATCTGACAGAGGTTTATCAAGCTTCTCGCTTGTATCTTAATTAGGCCCTTTTATGTCTCACGTTCTCATCTCTCCAGATGTACAGGCGAGCACTCTCAGTCTTCCATCCATCCATCCATCATGGAAGAGAGAAGTTGTCTCTGAGATGAGCTGACCCTTCACCTTAACATCTGAGACACTTTGCTGTATCTCATTTATGTTCACTTTCTCCTCTACAACAAAGAAATCACCTTCCCATTGTTTTCTCACTGGTCCCACGCCTCGGGATTATGTGGAACTCTGGGATGCGCTTTCCAAGCTTTGAATACTGATCGGGACATGCCACGACGTTCCACTTCCAGGATTGCTCCGGTGCCGCTGGAAATTCCACCAGGTGTCTCTCTTTTTGGCCGGATGTCCGTCCCCTTCCTCTGTCTTTGTGTTGGAGTTCTAAACTCTGGTGGATTTGTGAGGACTATGGTTAACTGCTCCTCAGATCTCTGCAGGGTAAATCCAGACAGCTGGCTAGACTATCTGTCCAATCTGAGTTTTCTGTTGCACGACTAAAATAACCTTTGAACGTACATGTTCCACCAAAACAAGTTCCTTCCTGAGACTATTTAGCAGAGGCACCGTGGCTCCGTCCGGAGCTTAGCGCCGCCCAAGACGATTGTGATTGGTTTAAAGAAATGCCAATAAACCAGAGCACGTTGTTCTCCCATCCAGGAATGCTGTGAGGACTAGCCAGACCCTCCGCCGCAGCGCTGTGGAGGAATGTGTGGTAAAGCAAGACTAGGAATGCACCAATCCAACCTTTTCTTTCCCGACGATACGATTCATCAACACAGGGTGTTGCCAAGACCAAGCACCAATCCAATACTCAGTATCAATATTCAAAATCTGTATACCGCATTGTGCGGACCTCAAAGGAATCATGTTAATGTAAGGTACGCTTGCATGCGTGTTGTCATATCATTAGGTTAATTAAAACTACTGGCTGGTATTTATTTTGTGACCTCCATAGTTCACTGATGGGTAATTTGCTCACAACGCTGTGGAGATAGAATCAGCTTTAATGGCCAAGTAAGTGTACATACAGGAAATTTAACACCGGCTTTTTAGTTTTTAAGTGCTGTGAGGGAAAGAAGGGGGGCATCTTTGTCAGCTAATATAGCAAAGGCAAACAGGCAGGATTGAAAATAGAGATGGTCCGATACCATTTTTTGCTTCCCGATACCGATTCTGATACCTGAACTTGCGTATCGGCCGATACCGAGTACCAATCCGATACCAGTGTGTCCTATATTGTATTATGTTTTAACAACTGTATACTACTATCCCTGTATGGATGTGATATGATTTCTATCTTTGTTGTCAGTCTGGCTCAGGTTAAACTCTTTGTGAAACATGAACAAACACAAACAATGAACGCCCCAGAACTTTTTTTTATTATCTAGTTTGACAGTCAGTCACAATGGAAAAAGAACATAAATAAACTACTTTAACGTAGATTTTCTTTAGGGCTTTATTACGTGGTATCGGATCGGTGCATAAACTCCAGTACTTCCCGACACCAGCATTTTAGGCAGTATCGGAGACGATACCGATACTGGTATCGGAACATCTCTAATTGAAAATGGGCTGGGCTCTGTAAAGCTCATACCATCAAAGAATATCTGGATGTGTGTATTTGTCTGGGTCATCGCCACACACTAGCTGGGATTTGCCAATCCAGGAAGCAAATGTGATGAAGATGCTGCTTTTCTAGAGCCTTGGTGCATATCAATGCTAGGATATAGCACACTAGTGTATCCTGACATGTCAAAGTGTGTCCGCACTGATGGTATACCAAAGATTTGCTGCCGGCATGTTGTCATGTGCTACGTTCACGCCATTTTTGTCACTACTTATTGTAATTTAGAGTTGGAGAAATCAGGACGTTCTGAGAGTTGCGATATCTCGATATCTCCCAGTAGGCAAAATAACTCCAAAAGTGCCAACACACCAGTGGCTTCCATCACTGACAGAGTTTGTGAAATGGCACGCAGTTGTAGCTGCACACATATGTATAAATAGGTTAAAGAATTTATATTTAGAATAGAATTTAAAAGACTAGGCAATATATTACAACAATACAAAAAAGTAGCATAGAAGGAAGAAACAATATAAGAAAAGACTATATTGTATATTATATTAATAGTATATATTAAATAAAGCTTTACATCATAGTAAAATCAATACAGACTAGAGAAAAATGTGTATGTTTGGTTTTGATTGTTAATAAATTGCTAAAAATAAGTAACATTATAAAAACTAGAATTAGCGCCTTTCGGATGTATGCCCTCACTAACCAGTCAAGTTGCAGTTTACAGCCATGTTTGTCCAGACTCGTATTATCCCTCCTGTTGTCCTTGGGTCAAATTTGACCCGTTTTTATCAGAAATTTGGGATTCTTTCATCCAAATTGTCCAAAACTTACATGGATGGTTCCATACAACAGTCCTTGCAAGTTAAACAAAGGATCAGTTCACTACTTTATTGAATTTTGGGTGTTTTTTTTTCCCACAAAAAAACAAACACTTTAAATGGTTTCAAAACAGTATCCTGAAACTAAACTTTGACAAAACACAAAAAATTTATATAATTTCATATAAATGAGGTTTCTTGACCATGAATTCGGAAAAAGAAATTGTGTAAAACTAGTGGTAATACATTGGTGTGAGTGGTGTGTACAGTATACTGATGGTAGTGTAAAAAAAACTAAAAAAGTGTTCAATTTCAGTTTTGACCCAGGAGGACAACACAAGGGTTAAATATGTAGTTAAGACTGATGCTAATTTAGAATTTATTTTCCTGACCGATAGCCGTCCCTCTACACAGCCGCTCTGCATAGAGCCTTCACAGAAGCATAAACCCCGCTTTAGTCTTTAGGTTATGGAAAATGTCTTGGAAATATTTTCTGTACAGGAGTGAGAGGCCTGTTTACTTTTCATGCAACCAATAGGGGAAATGAGAGTACCCTCTGCACGATACGAGGAAGATATGCGATAACGTTGTTGAATATCGCGATAACGATATTACTTGTGATAAATAAACAGATATTAAAGTGTACTCAGTTCTGCCTTTCTGCTGCTTCCAGTATTGTAACATATTGTTTGTTGGATTTAAAACAAATGAAAGGAAATCATTTTCAACTTTCTTTTATTGAACAAATTGAACATTGAATGAAATATAAAAGGCACCACCAAAAAAGAATGACAGTTACATTTTAAAGTGCAGTTTTCTGCTGATATTTTCTTTCAACTAACACAACAAATCTCTGAGTGTCTTTCACGATGTGTCGCAGCCTTTGGCGATGCGTTTATTGCGCCAGTTGATATCGCGATGATGATAAAAAAACGATATATTGTGCAGCCCTAGTACCCCCCCTCTCTCATATGAGTATGCTGACCACTGTTGTATCTGACTCTCACACAATCAGTGGGCCACAGTCTCTCCAGCACAGCCCTCTTTCAGCGCCTCTTTCTCTGCACTTCCTATCATCATCATCATCATTGATTTGTCCGTCGTCCTCAGTGAAACTCAGGAGACTCTAGGGATGTGTCTAATTGTATGATGATTTTAAGTGGCACGGCTAGATAATCATCTCTGGCTGGCGCCTTATCTTGCTCCGGCTCCGTGGCTGGGAATAGCAGGAAATTGTTGTCACTTATCACCATTCAAGGATGATGGATGGCGAGCAGGGCGCAGAGTGTGGATACTTATGTTGCTACTGGGGGAGGAATAAAATCATTGCCTTTATTAAGTGGCATTCACTAGAGCCGGCTGGAGCAGTCATCGCTGTCCTCCCCACTGAGATCTCCATTATGACAGTTGATTGTGGCAGTGAATAGCAGCCCTCTCGGCCTGGATTGTCGGTGTTTGTGTCAATAATAGAGAAGCAGCTCTCGTACAGATGGCAGCACTTGGAGGCCTTGGGATATATTTGCTCTAAGCTGAGCACCATTTAGTATAACAAGGGAATGTCCCAGTGGTCGGCTCACTGCAGAGACTGATCATGCTCTGTGTAAAGGCCGTACAACTCCAGAGGTCTCCGGGTCATTGTCATACTTGCTAAGCATTGAGGAGCGTGTAGCTGGGCGCTGTATTGGCCATGCTTGTTTTTGTCTTTCAATTGTCAAGGTAGGATTTCAAATTGACGGCTTCATGTGCTCCGGTAGTTTCACCATGTCTAACAGCTAAACACAGGAAGGGTCTCCAACACAAGGTCAGAGCATTAATTAATTTCTTTTGAAAGAGCTCTGAAAGACGGAGCCTTTCTTAAGTGGCTCCTCTCCCTGGTCTACATGCACAGAGTTGTATTTCTGTCAATAATTTGTGTTACATTGTCTGTCAACTGACCCCACAGTTCATTGTCAAGTTTGAAGTGAGGCTTGCAATGAAACAAAGTGCCTCTATTAAGGTCTGAGCCTGTTTTAGTTGAATTTATTGAGCCCGAATGTAGAGACCACACTTGATAGTTGAGAAGAAAAGTTTAAGATAAGGAATATTGAATATAGAGTAGTGCTGGGCGATATGGAGAAAATCAAATATCACAATATTTTTGACCAAATACCTCGATATCGATACCGCAACAATATTGTAGTGTTGACTATTGGTGCTTTCCCAAAATAGCTGTTTTGTTGTATGGTATCATAGCAACGACTCACAGCGCTCACAGAGTGAGCGAGAAGCAGTTGGAGCATGCCCAGACGCTTAACCCGATCATACCCCGTTTAAGGTGTATACATGAAGGAATACCCCGGTTACTGAAGGAGTTCTCTAGCTCTGTTAACCAGGGTATGAGAACCGGGGTAAAGTGTTAGACCCGGTATTGCCTTAACCCGATATATAATTGTTTATTTAAACTCTATGTAAACGCACCGAGTGTCTTCGATAGCATGGCGAGGTTGGTGGCTGTGGCTCAGAGGATAGGCAGGTCGTCCATTCAGTCCCCAGCGGCTCCTTCCACATGTCCAAGTGTCCTGTGAACAATGACCGAGTGGAGGAAAAACACGTCCGATGTTTTGACTGGCCGGTTTGATTCCAATCATTAAGGTTCATGAGGCAGCACTAATTTCTTCCCTGCGATGTATCAACATAAAAACGGTCTGACTAATTTTTACACTGATTTAAGTTGACTCGTGCAGCAGCACACAGCAATAAAAGCTCCAGTCATTCTGGAGTTTGACTGAAAAGTGTTTCCTAATGTCTACATTTACTTTCTCTTTGAGGTACAGTAAACCTCATCAGTCACCCTCTCAGAGAAGGAGAAGACACTCTTCACTTCATAATACATTTTGATTGCTCAAGTTTAGACAGTGGAATATATCTCTAGTCTTCTGTATTTACCACGGATGTGCATTCCTTTCCTTTTAAGCTATTAAAGTTGAGTAATTACCCACAAGCCCATGCCATGTTCACTAACCCATGCAGAAGCCTGCCGGTGCATCTTGTCTCTTAATTACCAATTTGAATCCTTAATGCATGTATGGGAAGCAAAATAATTAGACAGATATTTCCTCCGTCTCTTTTCTTTACTGACGTATGTGCAAATGCCCAAATGACCTGGCGTGTCTGCCAGGAGAGAGTGAGAAGAAAGCCTGCATATCATCTGCATACGATAAAGGAATTAGCAGCTCCTGCAGCAGGCACACACCCCCCACCACCACCACCACCAGCACATGCTTTCTGAAGCTGCATTCTCCATTAGAATATCTGAACTGTCATAAATATGCTTCAGATTACGCTATTGTCTCATTATCTGTTCTTTGCTTTGCTGCTAATGAGCGGGACAGGGCAGCTGAACGAGAGAGTTCTGTTTACATTATTTGAAATGTGCCGTAACAATGCTCATTAGAGTGTTCCCTTTTTGTTACACAGTTGCTTTAATTAGATTTTTGTCTCCACTCCTTAATAAGAACGAGGGTATCCATCGCTAATAATGCCTGTAATGTATTTGTTATTACACGATGAGACAAGAAGAAAAAGACGTGAAATAATTTCTTTTTTTAAGCATCTCATAATTAAAAGAGGGTAAATTGGATCTCGTTTGGCTTCTGTTTCATTTCCAATGAGTAATCGACTACTAAGAGCAATGCCCTCCTTCTCCTCCTCCTCCTCCTCCTCCTCCTCCTCCTCCACCACCCACAGACCCACCGCCGTGCTAACCTGCTGTTCTGTACTTCATGCTAATGCAGCACACCCACACACAGACACACACACCCAGGTTAGTTTCAGGACAAGCTTTGAATGACACCTCATGGCCTTCTTCAGCGGATAGAGTTGCTCAGTTGTCATGGAGATAGGTTAGTTGTAATCACATGAGCTTAGTGTGACACGTCAGTCGTTCATGTAGTTGTATATGGGAAGAAATGGTAACCTCTGTCTCTGTACGAAGATGGTCTCTGGTGTCAAATGTCAATGTTCTCCTTGATCTTTCCACAGCCGTCCACTGATTCCTGCTCGCTGGCCTCTGGCCTCTTCCCAGTGGACACTGAGTGGGTTCGCTCTGGCATTCATTCACTCTCTTTGCTTGCTGTTTCGGTGATGCAGTGTTCCCCACAGCTGTCCCATGTAATGTCATGATGAGGTCATACACTACTCCAGTCTTCTTCTATGGGACCCTTATTATTTCCCCAAATATTTCAAAACCATAACAATTCTGAGAGCTAGTAAATCAGTCATGTTACAGAATGACTAGCTAATGAAGCAAGTTTATTATTTAGTCTATTCTCTACACACAGTCCTTACAAACACTGTCACACTCTCTAACACATGTCTTATTCCACTAATGCCACCACATGGACCAGTAGCAGTGGTGTACAGTCTGCTAGTATCTAATGGCCTCTCTCAGTGGCACCACTATGCCTCTAAAAAAAGCCCAGACTACACAAAGAGAGGGCTGCAGAGGCAGACACACAGTGGAAATCAATGGCAAGTGTCAATGCACTTCAAGGTCACATCATCCTAGTAAAAAGGATAAAGATTTCTGAGGAAGCTGACACCCTTCACAACTTTTTACCTTAGATGGAAACTGAAATTGGAACAAAAAGTTACTTAGTTTCACCATAGATTGGTTGCATTTTCTCGATTGTTTATGTAAAGACTATTGTGCAAAATTAACTTTTTCATGTTTCTTCGAAACAAACCTTTGGTGTGTCTAGAGGCCCCCAAAGTGTGAGAAAAGACCACCCTTTTTCTTGGTCTGATGCCGAATATGGTGTCCTATGGGGCTGCTGTGCCATAGAACCCCGTCCAGCGAGGTGACCACCACCACCCACTGATACTTACTGAATGGACTTTGCTGTCTGCCATTGGGATTTCCTCGCTATCTCGCGTACCTGGTCACTTGGCAGGAGCAAAGCACACAACTTGTTCGGTTGTCGGCTGCAAGAACCAACAGAAAAGACTTCACGACCTCCCATCATCTGTGGATTTAAAGACCCAGCTGATTAACTTTATTTTCTACTGAAATGTCCACTGGAAAACTGTTGGAGACCCAACTTTAAACATGACATCTTTAAGTTTTGCCATTTTTATGCTGTTTTACTGTGTATTATGCAGGTTAGGCTGTTGAAGTTAGCATTAGCAGGTTGCACAGCTAATATGGCTACCATCAGTTGTAGGCCCCCATGCTGGATCAATGCGAGTATGCAATACTAATTGTGTGTGTGTGTGTGTGTGTGTGTGTGTGTGTGGATTTACCTGATTGACGTGCCCTGAAGGTACACAAACAACAAGAACAAATGATCAAACTGTAAGGAATTTCAGAAACAGTTGTGTGTAGTTAACAGCCAGCATCTTACAGCTTCTACTAAATGCAGCTATAGCTGGTGACATATTCAACTCAAAGCCCAGAAGACTCTGCCTTGTGTAGGCCTGTATAGCTGCAGGTAAGCCAGGGTCTGTTTTTATTCTTGGACAGAATCCTCTTTTTGGCCACCGCCTCCAGAGAGTCCAGCTCAACTGGTCCTTCACTCACTGAGCTGGTCTTACCAAAGAGCTTGTTAGCGTCTCTTTCCCTCCTGCTCCTTCCCTAGGCGCCACGGAGGGAAGCCAAACACTGTTCATCTAAACACACCGCTTTATTGTTTTATCTAGGTTGTCACCATCAACACTACTTCAGGGCCAAACCTGTTCTCTCCATCTGCATCAATCAGGAGCTTAGATCAGGCTGTGTGTAGGCACGGGCCGGTATGATGACCTTCAGCTTAAATAATTTCACGGTATTACAATTACAGCTTTAAAATTAATTAAAAAAAAAATTCATTCAACATTAAGGGCATCTTGCACCCGGCGCAGTGCATCGCAAAGCCTGACGCAAGTGTCTTTGCTAGTTTCAGACCGACGCAGTTGACAATTTCCCATCCAGCGCCCGCGTCATTCAAATAGCAAATGCACCTGCGCCCATCTTTGCGCCCATGGGCGTGCTGGTCTTACAGGGAGGTGTGTTCAGGTGCATTCTGGGAGTATTGCTACCTTGAGGCAGCGGGAAGTGATCGTGCCATTGACCAACAAAAACCTGGTCTAAAGTCAGTAACGCAGCATTTCATTGTTATTTTAACAGCAAATTAGTAAAATGCTCCTAGGCTCGTGCACAGTGCGCACACACTATGCTTGTTACACACACACAGGGACGCACAGCAGCACACACACACATGCAGAACATTAAAAATAAAAATATTACGGTGCAAATCCTCCATCATGATAGCAATGCTCCAAGGTCCAAACGCCCATGGCTTTTAAAGGGAATGGGAGATGATCTCTGATTGGTTGATTGCATGTTACGCCCAAAACACACCTATGATTAATGAAGACACTAAGTACAACCCTTTAGGACCATGCGCCTGGCACACGGACCCTTTTTGTCCGCCGTCAAACTAGCAAAAGTGGATTTGGACACGCCCTAAACACACCTGAGCCAGGCGCTTCACGCCGTGCGCTCAGATCGTTAAAATAGGGCCCAATGTATTTGATTTTGAAACAAACTGCACACTGGCGGGGAGAGGGATTACTAAAATGCACTTTCTGTCCTTGTAGACTCATAAAAAAACAGCTCGTACCTTAGGAACGGTATGACAAAAAAGTTTAGTGGTTTTGAAACCGTGACTTTTTCAAACCGTGGTATACCTTGAAACTGGTAACCGGCCCATGCGTAGTTGTGTGTACAGTTAGATTCCTCTGAGGGGCATTTTGTGAGGCACCACTGTAGTTTTTCTGCAGTCCGTAAGTGACAGGACAAGTGATGTACTGTTCACCAGTGGCTGCGGCTCTGACAGTGGCTGGCCTACACGAGTGACGTCAGGTGGAAATAAAAAGCCTGTCTCCCTCACTTTCACCAACAAACAACAAAGTTCAAGTTTACACTTTTTTTCCCATGATATTTGAAGACGGTGATCACACAGTGACCTGTTGTTTTTTTTCCCTGTTTTCTCCCAGGTATAAGCATTTCCTCCAGGACCTGACTGCCAACACAAGTCCTGACAACCCAGAGTTTCAGCAGCTTTCAAGTAAGTGTCTTTTCTGATTGTGCTGCTGCTGCCTAAAAAATCATTTCACTGCCAATCAAGGCAAAAATATCTGCAGATTAACCCTAGGTGCTTTCACAGCAATGTGGAGTAATGTATTTGGAGCTGCACGCTCAAATTAGCACACGTGACGCCGAGGTCGACGCCGTTGTCAGAATTGTTGTGGTTTGTCAGTGACAGCAACCCAACAACAAGTGATGAGGGGGTGCTGATGTGCTTTGCATCACTAGTCAGAGTGACAAGCAGGAGAGTTAAGCAAAGCTGTACAATTATAGACTGCAAGGCCAGTCCTCCAACAGCAGGGAAAAAAAAATAACACAACCTGTGAAGACTTTCATGTCAGCAGTCAGACTTTAGTCATGGGGAAAGACAGCCCTCATTATCTTCATTTGAGCAACAAAAGAAAGTGCCCCCTTCCCTTTCATTCACTCATTTGTTGTTATTGTCACAGCGGCGCTTGGCTAGTAGAGAAATGAAAGCGAGGCAAAGCTCAATATGCGTGTGAGTTCTAGTTTGATGAGGATTTTGACATGACTAATTGGGAGCGGATCAGAGGATGTTAAGCGGGAGCTCTATTAATAAATAAAAAAAATCTTCAGCATCAACACGAATCCCGATAATGACCAATTTCAATCGTCAAATAAACACCGAAACTGACTGAAGTGCGAGCGTACACACAGAATTATTTATGTGTATCAATTAAAATCTCATTGCTAGTGTGCTGCCTTTGCTTACAAATTAAAACAGCCTCTGACTCTAAGATGAAGGTACATATCTAAATGTGCTCCACCATCGCCTCTTCCTCTTCTCATTAGAGATCCTTTTTTAAACTCTGCTGCTGTGTGTGTGTGTGTGTGTGTGTGTGTGTGTGTGTGTGTGTGTGTGTGTGTGTGTGTGTGTGTGTGTGTGTGTGTGTGTGTGTGTGTGTGTGTGTGTGTGTGTGTGTGTGTGTGTGTCTCCTATAGTCAGCCTGGTTGTATTGTAAAGGGAATTATTTAAAAAAAGAAATTCCAGACAAATCACATTGTATCTGATTAAGCCAACTAGCAGATTGAATCACCAGAGGCTTTGTTGTTGTTGTTTTCTCTTGTTGTGCTGCTCTGTGTCAGTTTGCTCTTCCTCTTCTTTGTTTCTTTTCTCCCCCCCCCACCCCCCAAGCTCCCCTTCTCCCCTCGCAGTGCATTCAGGCTGGATTTAATTGTTGTAATTGCAGTTGCTTCAGGAGTTTTCATCAGCCCCGCTGTAATACGACACCCCTAACGCCTGACTCGGCTGTAGTAACCGTAACCGCGTCTGACCTGACGCAACTCCCGAACTCTGTCAGAGATTGAACAATAAAAGTGAGCCTCATGCCGTGGTCAAACACGCTCTAAATAGTGAATAAATGGAATAAAGAGCTGTGCGAAGTGGAAGCCGTCTTCAGAATGTCTAATGGGCTGGATGTATTATTAATGCCTCGCCAGAACTCAACTCCAGAATGCCGTAATTAGGAGTGTTGTTTTTCTAAAGCAGGCAACGGAAAATATTCCAAACACGTACAACAAAGGGAAGAAAGTCTACACGGATGCCTTGTTTGGTTTACATTGTAATTGTTGTGAAGTTAAGCGAGCCAATTAGGCTGTGATTATTTTAGTGTAGACAAGTCGCCCTGAGGATCCGGTTCATCCGCGGAGTTCCAGCGCTCCGAACAAACGCAGGAAAGTTGAGGTTGAAATTAGAATCCATCTGTTTGTTGTTATTTTGGATGCGTTAATGATGTAGTTCTAAATGTTTACAGCAATTATTATGGCTGCACACGGTAATTGGATGCTTCCGTCTATTTTGCTGATTTGCCTATTTGTTCTGGTAAGATTTTATAGCTTTGTACAAAAAAGTTAGTGAAAAAAGTTACATGCAGATACTGTAGCTGTGGCATTATATATAGTTAGTCCATTGGCAGTTTGATTGACGTACAATGAAAATAGCTCAGTTTTGATATTCTGTTGATTGACTGAATAGGGCCGGGCATTGTTGTACAATGTACATTTTGAATACTGGCTCAACTGTGTTCATAGTTCTGAATATGGAAAAGAAAAACTGTACTTAAAGTTGGTACAGCCTTTTTTTTTTTTTTTTTTTTTACACAATACTTTTATTGCAATTCCTTCACTTAATTTACAATCCATTACCGTACTATGCAGTACAAATTTCATATCCTTGTTGATATATATGAACATATCTGTGCAATCCACCCAGTGCTAATAATAATAATAATAATAATAATAATAAAATTGCAAAAGCACCCCTCATAGCTAAAGAAAAATTAACAAAAATAAATAAATAAAGTAAAGAAACATGTCTGTGTATAAGCATATACACATACATCTGCACCCCTATCCACTTCTAAACATACATTTATACATATATACATATACACATATATACATTCATACACTTGACTACAACTGCTGGAATGTGAACTCTGAGTCAGAGATTCAATTTCATCTTTGATTTCTTCTGTAATATTGCATGGCTGCTTAATCTGTAACCCTTAATGATTTCGTGTTCACTCAACTGAAAAGGTGCGATCCTTGTGGCAAAAATCCTTTCAGCTCGTCTCCTTGGCCTATGTCTCCGTCTTGCTCGGATTACTGCTGCCATTTCACCAGGAGGCATGTGCCAGGAAACCCGCTTGCAGCTGGTTTACACCTGCTTTTAAGAGGCGGAGAATTTTCACCGCAAAATAGAGGCATGCAGTCACAGGCGTTTTTTTGTACATACCACGGAATACATAATTAGGCGCACTTTACGCCTCACCTCCCATCTCTTTATGGGAAACTCCCACTTTCCCCTTGACCCTCCCGTGAATGCAAATCCATGACACAGAAAAGCGCAATTTGCCATTTTCAGTTCCCGCGAAAGGCAGTCTGCGCTTTTACCTCAGATCGGCCTGTTTGTCTGTTTGACAATAAAGTTGTATCGTATACCTCGCCATGCTATTACGCGCACGTTGCGAAACAAATACGCCTGAAGTGGGCGCAAAAGCGTTAGTACATCTGGCCCAGAGTGAGATGCCTCCTCTCTTGCAGATCACATCACGTCAATTTCAGGAGTCACACTCTCCTTATTATAGTCAGTATTTTCCACAGGTTGAGGATTTACTTGTGGTGGTGTGTGGCGCGGGATGTGACAGGCTGGGTTCAGTAATAAACTAGTCAAACAAAGGTTTATGAACTAATTATTGGAAGAAGAAAAAAATGACTACATAACAAGATAATTTAGAAAGAAATAACTATTTACATTAAACAAACCACTAGTGTAGCTGTGCTTTGTCAACTAAATCTGATGGTTTGTCAAATAACACGTATGGTTCAGCAGATAAAATACCTGATTAACGTTACCCAGAGCTAAAATGTTGTTTTAACAACTCAACCTTTAAACCATACTATGATCCATACAGCAAGTTACATGTTATTATAAATCTCAACCCTGTGTGCACCTCCTTACTCCTTTTAAATATCCAAAGTTAATTCTTGTTCATTTAGTTTGTTAGATCATTGTTAGTTTTTTTTTAATCCGTGTTTTGGGGATACTAATAACGTCATTCAAATAACTGGATTGTAGTTTAAAACTTTTACAGCAAACTTAATAAAATGTTGGGTTTTATTTGGGCTTGAGTCCATAAATAAAGTTAATGGTGATGGGCACGGAGAGAACAGCTCGGTTAGCAACAATTGGCAACGATTAGCTCCGGTTAGCAGTTAGCTCCAGTTAACTCCAAATATAGATCAGCCCAAGCGGACACACTGCCACGGAGAGGGGTAACAACCAGACTGTGTAAATGATGTACGGGGAGCTTTCACAGCGGTGTGGTTGCGGCGTTTTTACAGTTTATCAGTACACGTAATCTCACGGGAAGCCACAACGCCACAACCAGCGTGCTACAATAGAGGATCTTTGGTTCTACTAACGTGAGCTTGGCTCTGAGCCTAAGGTGAATGGTTGACACTGTGACATGCACGTGGCACGTGAGTTCACGAGGGGGAAGGGCTGGAGGCCGCTGGTCTGTGTACTGTAAAATTACATTGAGGATTGGGGAAAAAATGTGTTTTATCTACCTGGGTGGGTATCAATCTACCTGGGCAGGGCGCCCAAATATAACCTATGTATGGGAAACACTGATAATGATCAGATCTACAGTCTGATATAACATATTATACATACAAATACAAATTATTTAGGCTTAGCAACTTAATACAAACACATTGTGTCAGATTGAAAAGCCTACAGCCGTTATTTCAAGGTTTCAGATGCATATTTAATCAACATTTAATTAAATATAATCGGATCAGACCCGGTTTGAGTATTCTGAACGTGTGTGTGTGCACCACCCATCCATCTATGCATCCATCCATCCATCCATGCATTCATCCATCCATCCATCCATCCATCCATGCATTCATCCTCCATGCATTCATCCATGCATGCATCCATCCATCCATCCGTCCAGCAGGGTGTTGTACAGGAGCTGAGGTGATGATGATTTGATGTCGTGGGAATAGTTGATTTAACCAAATGATCTGTGCCTATTGGGTGCTGCTGTTTTTTTTCTTACAATTACAGACTGACAGCTCCTTTGCTCATTTGCAAAAGGGCAATGGATTATGGGCTACAAGGGCCGCTGTGGTGGAGACCAGCATCCCTCTAATTGATATGGCGGTGCTTAGACGTCCCTACACACACATTCAAAGCCAGCACACAGCCCAGCCTGAGTCACTCAGCAGCCCATCAGGCCCAATCAGGACTGTTTGGAGATTTTAATTTTCACAGCTACGTTCTCTGCAAGAGCTCGCAGATGAAATCAAGCAATGTCAGGCTGCTAAATGTGCCCCTAAAAAAAAAAGATTCCAACTGCTTCAATGGTCCTTGTCTATGTACCCGTGTAGCATTTAACTTTGGTGTATTACCACATTCGCTCACATTTGTTAGTATTAGTAAAAAGATATATATATATATATATATATATATATATATATATATATATATATATATATATATATATATATATATATATATATATATATATCAATCGGCATTTGACTCCAGAATCCATCAGTAGTCAACAGAGTTTATTTAGCTGCTTACAGCCGTGGTCGGAGGCTTTAGGTTTTCAGGTTCCCCGTCCGCCCGTACCATTCTTGTGAACGCAATATTGTAGGACCCCCCGAAAGGAATCTCCCACTTGGACTCAAGGATGAACTGGTCAAAGGTCACAGTGCCCTCACAAAACACATAACTTTATTATATTTCACACACGTCTAAAGGATCAAATGATGACGTGATGACGTTTTATATCCAAAAGAATCAGGATTACCATGCATTCTGTAATAATAATGGCTGAGTCTCAGATATTAGTACGTTTACTGGAAAATCTATTTAAATTGTCTAGAGGTAATGTAATCCAACAGGAGTATCTGCTTTTGGCTAATTGAAATTTAAGTTATTCAATAATGTTATGAAAATATATTATTATAAAATACCTGACAACTCAAGGTACTTAATTGGTTAATTGGTATTGAAAATGTAGGAATGGTACCCAGGCCTAACCCAGAGATGATATATTAGTATTCAGGAAGGATTTCATCTGGGAATGTCCTCACATGTACGGTACAACAAATGTTTGTGTGTGTGTTTCCTGAAAGGGGCGGTGAGTGCAGTGTGCGACGTCTCCCAGCGTATCCAGGATAACGCCCGGTGCCATGAGAACCACCTGCAGCTTTGCCGGGTGCAGAAACTGCTGAAAGGGCGAAAGACGAAAGTGTCGGCCGCAGGTTAGCGCCTCTGATCACATATTCCTTTTACCCCCCCTCCCCCAGGAACCAGATTCTCTCCACCTGTTTCTGCATCTATTTCTCCGTGTCCTTTGGGACGGGGAGGGGGGGAGCAAGTGAAGTATAGATAAACTAAAAGGGAAACGAGTTAAGTATGGAGACATGGATTGCTTTAATCAATGGAATTCGTTGGACTTTCTGCAGGAAACCTCACACTATATTAATGGGGCATTGCTAACTGTTTCCCCTTCATCCTGCCTTCCTTCTCACTTCGTTTGTCCCCCTCTTCCATTGTGGTTCTATACTTGTGGAGTGGTGGCCTTTTTCTTCCTGCCACTCCCCCTCCTGTTGTTTGTCTGGCCTCCTCGTTGCTCCACTCGCCCTGCCAATCCCCCCCAGGACCAATTAGAGCCCAGCCTCATCTTGTGGACCAGCAGATAAAAAGGAAGCCAAACAGAGTGTGTGTGTGTGTGTGTGTGTGTGTGTGTGTGTGTGTGTGTGCGCACACACACACACAGCCACGAGTGTGTGTTTTTCGCTTGGATATGCAGGCTTTTTTTCTGTGTGTGTTTCCGGATGTGTTGGTGTAGGCTGGGAGCGAGCGCCGAATAGCAGCTCATCTCTCTAATGCCGATGTGGGAAGTTTCAAAAGCTTCCTCTCATCCAAGTTCTCAGGCCCTCGCAACTCCGCCGGCTTCCTTTCCAGCTAATAAAGCTCCGGTCCCACCAGGCAGACTTCAGAGCAGCAGCAGCACCCCGCCCCGCAACCCCACGCCGACCCGTTCTCCTTCCTCCCCACCAACACCACCTCTAATGTGGGTAAAAGAGAAGCGCTCTGCCTTTTACAGATGAGAAGCGCCGGAGCCCCTCAAACATATTAAGTAGCTCTGTAGGAGATGAGGGGGGCGATTGTGAGACACAAAGGCTGAATCAATGGGACATCGATACATACAGCAGACAGGCAGCCTGTTTCCCTGGGAGGTCGCCTGCCTCTTCCTTCAATTTAAAACAAAGATGTCTCACATTTTCAATCTTGTTTCACATTGTTTTTTCCAAATTCTGTCCCTTTATGTTCCTGACTCTTGCACCTAATTGTGTTACGCATTTGTTTTTTCCTCAGGTGTCTTAAAGTCAATCAGACTACCTCATTAAATTAAGCCTTAGCGTTTAAAACAAACTGAAAGAGAAACAGAAATGATTGAATGTCTCCTTTGAAAATGCTCCTAAACAGATCCATCAAATATGCTTGTTTTGTCGTCTCCTTATTAGTGCTGAAACATTTAGACAATTTATCGATTAAACCACAACAAATAGCTGACAGCAATTTTGCCCAATGAAAAATCCATGCAGTCATTCATCAAGCAAAAACACCAAGCATTCTCTGGTTCCAGCTTCTCCAATAGGAGCATTTGTCGCTTTCCCCTGATTTAATATACTGTATGTGTGTGTGTATGTGTGTGTGTGTATATATATATATATAATATATATAATATATATAATATATATATATATATATATATATATATATATATATATATATTGTGTGTGTGTGTGTATATCTCCCTGTCAGCCGATTCCATACATGTCTAGATTCAAAAACCAGACAGATACATCACTGCAATGCATGCACGTCACTTTCTTAAATAACAGTAACATGGTTTGGGTTGCCACCTGCATCATTTATGATATTGCATCCTATTTTCCTGACTGCAAATGCAATGTAAAGATGTCAGGCCCACATTTCATAGAGGATTTCTTAAAAGTACGGAAAAAAAGACACACACACGCACACATATGTCAAATGATGTGAGTGGATTTGGAGTCTTGTTGTGTTTCTCGGATATGCATCGGTTCAGCCCTACAATAGATGGATTTATTGATGATGAAAAAAATCAATCAGTTGAAGCTGTAGTCTGATTAATTTCTCTATACTAAGTTAGTAGCTTTTATCATCAATATCTTAAAGATTCTAAGTTCCACTGGACTCTGACATCTAGTAAAATGCCTCCAGTAAACAAAGTGAAAGAAGCCCGTTGACTCTCCAACCTGAGGCTCATTGTGCCACAGCAGCTGCCCTCTGCCTCTGGTATCCCTCTGGCCTCGGACACATAAGGGGGAAAAGGGCCCTTTGTAGATCAATCTTTATTTGCTGCCCCACCTGGTCCAGCCCAACAGACTTTGTAGTAGAGCAGAGGTGCTCTTTGACAAGGGAAGCTGAAAGGCCTGGACACAGAGAGGAGTGCTTGGCACTTCCTGCTCTTTGAACCTGCTGCTGCCTCAAAGCACTGTGGATGGTCCGATGTAGGCAGGGGGTCTACACAGAGCATCACCACCCTCTCGGACTCCTCACCTTTGTCTATCAAGGGGGCTGACGGGGGGGCATCTGCTACAACTTTAAAGGTTAGGGAAACTAGTTTGCTTCTAAAAGGAGCACTGGATTTAGGTTTAATTCATTTTTAAAACATGAAGTCCTTCTTGTTCTTTATTGTGTCAACAGATAGTAGCTGTCTGGCATTAATACATGTTCCCATTCCCCATTGCATTAAGTGCCACTCTAAAGTGAACGCACAGGACTATGGCTATGAAGGTGAAGACCTTTCGCACACACCTCCTGGTCAGACGGAGTTTGAAGTGTGACGGAGCTGAGGGAGATCCCAGCATGTCTGCAGAATCACTGCACCTGTCTGACTGACTGGAATGCATCAGTTTCTGTTACTGCTCTGTTACTTTATTCAAAGCCAACTGCAATGTGTGTATGCTGCAGCATACAGTACATATCTCGTCTTAAAGACTTTAAACAGCAACCACGTTAGCTTTCGTGTTTCCTAAAGAGTCCTCCTTATCTAACTTACAAGCAGGAGCACACATCTTGTCCTGCATCTTAGCTTGTTGCCCCAAACAAACATTCACTGGGAAAAGTGCACTGCTAATGTCAGGTTGCATGCTGGAGAGCTTATTAGCTGCTCAGCTGCAGCATGTAAATGTATCTGCAAATGTCGCTTGTCAAGGCGTCCCATTGTCATACCTCAAACCTCCTAAACTCATTACATTCAACTTAATGAGTCGTCCTTTCTCTGCAGTTATAAGGCCAGGGAACGCATTTGTAACAGAGAATGGGCCTGTCCTGTAACATGTCTGTTACCACAAGCATAAGGCCGCGTTCAGACAGCCTGCGTTGGCCGTTCGACGGTCCGGCAAAAACGCAGGAGAAACGCAACCCAGTGTCACGCTGTGGTGGCCGGTCACGTGTGAGAGTCCTGTACAGGAAACAGTAACATCACAAGAAAGAAAGAAAGATTTAAAACACCAAACACAAGCTCTGAACTGCCCGGGAGTTTATGGAACAGCTGACTGTTTCCTGCTACAAAAAAGCACTCGCTATGTCTCGCTCCTCTCTATTCTCTCTCTCTCTCCTGTGAAATGAAGCTGCCTTCAAGTACACTCGGAAACATCAAAATCTATAAACGATCAGACGAAAAACTGGTAATTGTGAAATATAAAGTCCACGTGTGCTTTGTTGGGGGCGTTAAATGACACAACAGGACGTCAAAGAAAATGGTCCGTTTCATAGACCCCAGCTAGTATGGGCATTCATTCTTGGTATGAATGCCCACTAAAAGAGAGAGAGCTGAGGGTGCAGGTGATCTGGTTCATGAGGACAGTTCCACTACACTTGTCCTCAAGTGTTGACATGACAGATCTGACTGTGGTTTTTGTAACAACGCATTCAAATGACTGCTTGCTCTGTTGTCTTTACAGGGATGTATAAGACTCAAGCGGGGTCTTATTTTTATTTTTAATATTTAATGGAACGATCACAACCACAGCTCCAATCTCCACACAACACCTGAGAGAGTCACAGCGTGTTCCTTGACTGTTCCGTTTGAGGCCCATGGCATTTTAAAAGCAATTTGACCCCTGCCTGGCCCCGCCACTTAATCTCAGTGGGCTCGTCTGTAGCTGGAAAAGTCCTCTCTGAGCCCCAGAGGCACAGCTCCGGCCACTCAGGCTAGCTGCAATCACAGGCTACTGGCTGGGCCAATTACCAAAGCAGCCTGGACCCAGGCTGAATTCTCATCTTATCTATCCAAATGTCAGCCTCTTGCTTATTAGCTATCATCATGCTGCTGTCAATCACGGTGAAAGAGATGAGAGCTTTCCTCACAGGCCTACCTCCTACTGAGTCTGTCTTAGATTCACTTTTTAATTCACTCATGGCTGAGTTACTCCCATTGTTTTCATTCTCTGCAGTTCTGCAATTTGATGTTGAGCATTATTACACTCTTATTACACACACTGTGACGTTGGTTGACCTGCATTGGTGCTCAATCTGAATGCCTGGTATGTAGGTTTGCGATTCAGTAGTGTTTGTTTGAATCCAAATTCAGTATTTAATCCATTTATTGAATCGGAATCCTTCTGAATCCCTTATCGAATTTCAGTCCGGTTCAGCTTTCGACATTGGCAAGTACCTTCAATTAAAAAATACCCAAAACTCAAAGATCTCTAATGTTAACAACCTGTGGCTAAAGCATGTAAATAAGATGAGCAGCACAATGGCATTTTACAAATCAGGACATGGAGTATTCACTCCAACGTACTAACTCACAAACATGACACAGCAAGCTGGATCTTTTCCTCCAGAGGAGCTGACGCTCTTTTTTCTTTTCACTGTATGGACTGGGAATCTGCAAATGAATTGTCCGTTGGGATTGATAAAGTGTCTGAATCTGACTCTTTTGTGCTGTTGACCAGACAGCAGCCATTATGGGATTAATGTCAACCAGCTACAGCGTTCATTAGTCGCTGGTTATGTGCAATGGTTAGCCCTGGCTCAAAATGAGAAGCCTGCTAATGTTACCAGAATGACATGCACAGCAGTTCTCTTTGCTAATAAAAACGAGCCTGGGGAGAGAAAAAATGAATATAGCTGTTAACTCCAGAGCTTAACTAACCCAGATCCAGATCTACAATAGAGCCCAACCTAAGGGTTATCCCACTGGATTGTTTGACCCTGATCAGGGTCGCCATGGATCAGCAGTAGGGCTGCACGATGTGAGGAAAATATCTAACTGCGATATTGCGATTGCGATATGATTCACCATATTGGAGGGAATGATCATTTTTGTATTATTATTGTAATTTTCATTGAAAAATAAATATTTTTTTAAATGATTGAAGTGTGATTTTTTTTTTTTTGTGAGGATCTGTAGCAAACAAAGACTTTTTCTTTACTCTGTAGGATAGGATTTGTAGGCTGGGATGTCTCTGCAGCATCACAATACTTTATTTTAGAATGGTTTGACACGTGTTTTGCCTTTAACAAATATTGGATATTGCCCTAGTTCATGTTGCAATTGTGATTAATTGTGCAGCCCTAATCAGCAGAACAGTTTGGATTTGGGATGTTCTGGGAAATGTAAAGAGCATTTCTGTAACAAACTGCTCAGGAGACACAGTGTAAGAGAAGTGAAACTGAAACATGCCTTTGTTCTGTCCAGTTATGTACAGTGTTGTGTATGGACCTCCAGCTGTAGTGTTGAATGTGTGAGATGACTGATCTCACACATCTGTGTGTGTGTGTGTGTGTGTGTGTGTGTGTGTGTGTGTGTGCGCAGGGCGGTGGTACATCCGGGAGGGCTGGCTGAAGGTGGTTCCTCCTAAAGGTGCAGACGTTCAGCCCAAGATGTTCTTCCTCTTCTCTGACATGCTGCTGCAGGCCAAGCGCTGCGGCCCGCTGCGGCTGTCCAGCGGAGACAGGTTTTCGGGCCAGCGCGCCTACCCCCTGCAGGACTGCACCGTGGAGAAGGTGTTTGGCCACACCCGGAGCCAGGGAGGCCTGCTCAGCGTGAGTACTGCTCCGGTCAGGGATCAGGGAGTTTCTGGGATATTGGCTTAGATAGTGTTCAGCTCAAGTCGCAGTGGAAAGAAGGGGAGAGAATATTAGACTACTACTGTAGTACTACTGGGTGCTTCTTTGTGCGATAGACTGCAGGCTCTCTACTACATTTAACAATTATTTATTAAACACTAAATATAAAATTTAAATAATAATATATAATAATAAATAAGAAAGTGCAAAACAACATTCAAAATGTGCAAAGGTGATCACAGTCACTGCTTATGGCAGAGCTGACATCTAGCATCGCTACAAGCTATCCTTGGTTTTAAAAAGATCAATTCAAGGGCCCTTGATGCTTATTTTCATTACAAACACCATACAAACTATACAACACCATACACATGGTTACAAATATTTGTCATTAACAACTGAAACAATTTTAACAAACAGTATACAAACTATACAACACTAAAGTGCAAAAGAAAGTACAAAACAACATTGTCAAAATGTGCAAAGGTGGTCAGTCACTGCTTATGGCAGAGCTGACATCTAGCATCGCTACAGGATATGGAAATAATGCACATAAAATACAAACGGGAGCAAGGGCGTTCAACAATCACCATTATATCGAATCAACAGGCACGTGCAACCTAGCTAGTAGGTGAAGAACTCAAACAACAAAATCACCAGCTAACTTACTTTAAATTTACAAGAACTATAGACTAATACAATAACAGGCTTAAATAAACCCAAAACATAAGTTATACGTCTTACATTTCTCACGGACACACACGCTACAACTGGCTAGTTATCCTCCAGACAGCGACGGACCACGTCTCTTTTTCTTTCTCTCATTTTGGCTGTGTGGCGCGCATGCTTGCTCGCGGTGTGAAGCGCGTCCGCGCTATTCTCCGAGATGCACTTGACAGCCTTTTGTGCAGCGGATTTTTTTTTGACGACGACGACCTAGTTAAGGCGGTAGGGTTCCCCAGCTTAGGTGGGCCGCCCGAGCTGCAAAGTGCTGCGGGAAACCCTGATACTGATAGCACATGACACAAAGCATACTATGGGCCCTATCTTGCACCCAGCGCAATTGACTTTGTACACCGACGCATGTATCATTCCTATTTTGCACCCGACGCACAGCGGACTTTTCCCTCCACAGACTCACATTTTCCAAATTAGGAAAAGAACTTGCACTCCCGGGGGCGGTTCAGCAAAAAGAGGAGGCGTGTTCCGGGGCAAACGTTCCCCAGTGCTATTTTGTACTATTATCTGCCACAGACCAGGAAAAACCTAGTCTAAAGTAAGTGGCGCGTTATTCAAATGCTATTTTAAGGGCGCATGCTTGGCCGTAATTTAGAGTGTGCACACCGCGCATACACTTTGCTTCTCTCATCTCACGGACCCAGCAGTTCCCATTTTTGCAAACCATACATAAATACAAGGAAAAATATGACCTTGTTTTACACAACATCTCCATGAATCATGGATGTGGTGATGACATAAATGAGGAAATATTAGAGGACTTAAGGAGATGTGATGTTGAACTGCATGTGCCGATGCCAGTTAACCCAAATGCCCCAGCAGCAGCACGGGAGAGGAGAGACAGAAGAGCTGCATCGTCTATAGTGAGGTCATCTCGGTCTAATGTTAGACTACATTGCAAAAATATCACCATGCATTCATAACCTCGTGATTCAATGAGAGTGAGCCCAACACATCGGAAAGTATGTTTTTGTGACATTTCTTTATTTACATTTTGACAAAAAGAAAAATCAATAGCAAACGTTGGTCTCCTCGGCTGTGAACCGCTCCTGGCGTGCGCCCATGGATGTATTAAGAGCGTGCGCCTAGCAAATCTGCCATTATAATAGCAATCCGCCATGGAACAAGCGCGCCTGCTTTTAAAGGGAATGTGAGATAACGCTCTGATTGGTTTATTGCACGTTACGCCCAAACCACACCTATGAGTAATGTAGCTACTTCAGACCAACCCATTTTAGATTTGCGTCAGGCACAACAGTCATTTTTCGGCCGGTATAATAGCAACAGCGCCCGAGATCCGCCCACAAAGCTACTTGCGTTTGGCGTTTGATACTTGCGTTTCAGATCATTAAAATAGGGCCCAAGATATACTAGGGTTGTCATAATTAACGCTAACGCAGATTCCTTTTAATGGCACTCATTTTTGAACGTGCGATTAACGCCAGCACGTTCTGTGATTTGGCTCCGTAGTTTGGGAGATCAGGAAGCTGCAGCAGTAAGGTTGGGGACAGTGTTGCCCACTTGGCCACTTTCTCGCTAGATTTAGCAACTTTTCAGACCCTCTCAGCAACTTATTACAAATATATTTCTATTGTAATTCATTCCTATGCACACAGTCCACAGATCATGGGTTAAACACTAAACGGCGCTTCTCTCTCCCCCCTCTGCACAGCAGCACTGCACGGGAAGTCTGTAGCGGGTTTTATAATACTAAATACAATACAATACAATAATAAACGGGAGTGGAAGGCGAGCAGAGATAAAGCTCCTTGAGCAGAAATGGAGGAAGAAAAGAGTCTTTTGAATGGCAAGTTGAGTTCAAAGCCCTTCCAGGTGGTTCTCTCCTCAAGACTAAAGTTGTCTGCCGGTACTGTGGATGTGAACTGAGTTACCACCAGAGTACGTCCAGTCTCAAACACCACTTGAGCATTAAAAACTTAAAAAACAATTTGCATTTGGAAAAGAAAAAAAGTGCCATTAATTTGCAATTAATTACGTTTGCGTAGGAACCGGATCCATAGTGGAACCGGGTTTCGGTACCCGCGAGAGCAGATCATAAATAAATAAATAACACTCAAAAAGCTTAAAGACTAAACTTGCTTAAGCAGTCCAACAACAATAAACTAGAAAGTCTTTTAGTTACAACACACAATTAATCATGATTACAAATTTTAATCAATTGACAGCCCTGTGTGTGTGTGTGTGTGTGTGTGTGTGTGTGTGTGTGTGTGTGTGTGTGTGTGCGCGCGTGCGCGTGCGTCAGGTGACCATACCAGGTTGATGGCTCTCACTGAGCTCTGTCTGTTGTACATATCACAGTGTTCTCCAGCGGTCGACACAGGGTTTGAAGTTTGTTGTGTAACTGTAGAGAAACTGTGAAAAGTTGAATATGCTCTGCGTGTTTGTCGGGCAGCAGGTGGCGAGACATCTGTTCATTGATTTGTATGTACACATGAGTGCGTCCTTAGCAGAGGCATTATTTAATTTCCACTTTTGATTTGTCTTACTTCTGGCCGTGATGCTTGCTGTTGTATAATCCGCCACGCAGAGGTTCCCTGAATGGCTTCCAGCCTCACTGTATGGAAATGGCATTTAGTTGTGCTCGTCAGGGAAGACTGTGTTCTCCCTAATCACTCCAACCCCTTGTAGAAGTAGCCCAAAAGTTGCACTTTGAATGTGTTTCTGCTCTCCGTCTGATCCGTCTCTCAGCGCTCCGCACAGCTGCTTGCTGACAAATAGTGTCTAAATGATGTAGGTGCTGTCATGAAACATTCAAAGGAAGGAGTCACGCGTCATTGAGTGAGTACCCAAAGCCTTTCTGCTGCGAGTCTTTAATGCCAGCGCTGCACGCTATCAATATTCATTTCAGCAGATAGAGCTATGTTGCGCCGCTAATGTGATGCACAGCAGCTACGCAGAGCCTGACGACTCCGCGTCTGCTCCCAAATGTTAAAGCTGGGTTCACACAGCGGCAGTCGCACACAGTCAGTGATCTAATAACACCACAAACTGATTGTTCACGTATTAAGTAACTAATAAACCTACCACATTGAAGAACCTGGGACCCAGTAAATGTTTGATGTGTCTTTTAGCACACACTTTTAGCTGTTGGTCAGAGTAACTAAGAGTCATTTCAAATAGGCTGCACTTTATGACTATTAACCTGTCTATTTATTTTTTTAAGCATTTAGTATTTATTATTTATCAAATGTCAAAAAGTGAAAAAAATGTCCATGCCACCTTCTAACAACCTAAGGTGACATCTAGGGATGTCTTGGTATGTCCGAAACCTAAAGACATTCCCTTTATTTTCTATAAAAACAGAGATCACATTTGAGAAGACGAGGATTTTCCGTATGTGCTTGACAACTGTTATCATTTACAAATTATAAAAATAGTTGCCAATTCAATTTCTGTCTATCAACCCAATAATTGCTGAACTGCTTGTGTCAGCTCTGATTTTTTTTAAACACGTTGGGATACGGTGAGTTGTGACACTGAATGATTCAAACAATAAGTAGATAGAAGGGATCATGAAAACAGAATACTGTTGCAGCCATCAGCGGCGTTTAAGAACAGTTTTTTCTTAATCCCTTAAAAATAAAAAAAAGTTCAATTCCAGTTTACCCTCTGAGCAGACGTTTGATGCCAGTGTTGATACTTGACAGCATTCAGTAGTAAAAAAATGATATTAGTGAGAGCTTTGTTACCTGATGGTGTCAGTGCAGATGGAATCAGCCGTTAGGACCCAGTGCCTCCCTTAAAACTCACCTATCCCGAAAGGCCTACCCCACATAACTCCACTCTCCATCCAGTTCATCCAGATATAGCTTTCTTTTCATTTTCTATCGCAATTTTTAAATGTTTGTTTTAATTATATTTTTAACTGTGTTTTTGTTTGTTTTAACTGTAAGGTGTCATTGAGTGCTATGAAAGGCGCCCATAAATACAATATATTATTATTATTATTATTATTATTATTATTATTATTATTATTATTATTAAAGAGATTTTATTAACAGTCAGTGTAAACTACTGACTGTATATATGTTGTGAGAGTGTAGCACAAACACAGATCAGAGGGTGAATTCAGGTAATCCTCGTGTGTGTGTGTGTGTGTGTGTGTGTGTGTGTGTGTGTGTGTGTGTGTGTGTGTGTGTGTGTGTGTGTGTGTAACAGAATCTTCTGAGTTGCTGGATCAGATTAGGCTGCAGATCCATCTCTTCCGGCCCTCCAGTAAATACATCTTCCTCAAACCTGTCGCTGCTCTCCGCCAGCGCGCAGCGCCGTTATCTAATGGCAGAAATGGCATTTCATTAGCCTCTTATCCCACCGAGGCCCAAATGCATACTCAATAGCATTACACGTAATTTCTCATAAGGACACATTATTGATCCCGGGCCCCTACCTGAGCTCCAGGAAAAGGGCTGTCAGCACTCCAGGGCCCTCCTCATCCAGGGCCATGAAGAATTAAAGCCAAATTAAATTTGACAGCTGTAAATGCCATGGCAATCTATATGCAAAGTAAGGAATAGCTTTTATTAAAATTTCCGGTGTGTGTGTGTTTTTTTTTTTCTTTCTTGCTCACGTTTGTAGAGAGCTGGCTTTTATTTGTGGTTTTTCTCTTCATCTTGCGTCTTCTCCTCTCCCTCCGTCGGTCCTCCTTCTCTCCGCTCTCCGTCGGCAGTCTTCCCCCTGCTAATATCCCCTCGCTGCTTGAATATTTTCCCACATCCCTGACACATTCTCTTTGATGTATAAATAATCAAGCTAAATTATGTGCAGCGATGAGGCTCTGTGCCCCGCCGTTCTTATTATACAAAGTAATTTCTACCTAAGAGGGTCAGATTTCCTGACAAATCCCTAATTACCGCATTGCAATAGAAGTGGAATCTATTTGTGCATAAATCAACCGCCGTCCCCCAAGCGGCGAGGGCCTAATATCACGCGGCACTCAGTTTCGGCCCCACTCGCTGAACTCTGTAATTAGATAATACTTTTGATGATGGTACTTTTGAAATCTTAATCTATTTAATGTATAATGAGACCCCTTGTGTAAAAACACCATTATGTGCGATGAGCTTTACACTCCTCTGTACCAGTGTAAGGTTCTGTCTAAACACACATTGAAATAATCGATATGTCACTTCTCAGCGAGCTAGCTGCCTGCGCAGTGGCTGCAGCCGCAGGTAAATGGGAAAGGTCATTTAATATGGCGGAGGCCTAATTCTGATCCCCTGGAATAGCGTTCCCAGTGTAATTACGCTGCTCTAAAAGCCCCTTTTGTTTGGCCTCCAACTCCTTTTTGCTTTGTTTGACCAGTACAATTATGGCTGGCTTTAGCCATGTGAACGGGAGAGTTGATAATTACTGTTGACTCGGAGAGGAGCCTGTCACAGCTGCCTGTAAGGACACAGCGTTGTGTTCCCTGTTCATGTGACACATCCTGCTACTTTACCTGCGTTCTCTGTTTTCTCTACCTTCACATTTCAGTGGTTTTAATGGCGCTGAAGGCCTGTGAAGAGCAGCAGGAGGTTTAGTTTCAGGACGAGCTAGCAGGAAGGAGAGCTTTTTGCTTGCTTTGTTCTGCCCTCTACTGTTTTGACAGTGTTCCTGCAGTGTCAGCCCCGCTGTACTGTAGAGAGACTAACAGACGGTCCACCTACTAAAATAAAGCTGATAGATTTACAGTTTGTTATGGTTCCCATGCCTGGAATGCATCTTTCACGTCACGGTGCTGGCCCTGAAGAATGACAAAATGTCCCCGAAAACTGTCATTTGTCCCAGCAAAGTTTTGATCCATCTATCAAAGACTGAGTGAGTGACATTGCCACAATTTGGATTAATCCTCAAAATACACAGTTGAAATCAGTATTTGTCATATCTGGCTAATAAAGTCACACTATGTCTTGAGGGTGTCTTGAGTCCCTTTTCTCTCAGTCTTGTTAGCATACACTTACAGATAGGGTGGGGCATTGTTTTGATTTGACCAACTCTGATTCCAATTCCTTCCTTTCTATTCCGGTTCTTATAGATTTTCGATTCTGATTCTTCGAAGGGTGGAGTTGAAACGGGTCACATGCTTATTTCAGAGATAAGAGGAACATTTAATTTTTATTCAGTGTTGATTTACAGTATTACCGGGCTTTTTCAAAGTAAAATAAAGCCACACTAGAGCGCCGCTACCTGCGCTCGATGGCTGCAACACAACAACAACAAGCACCTGGAAGTACGGTGGTCGCTACGGAAACCCAAACTTGCGCGTGTTAAATTTGGACCCGATGATCAGATTCGAAACAATTCCAATAAAGAAGTTTGGTTTTTTTTTTGTTTTTTTTAATATATAAACAATTCCAAGTTGGAACCGGTTCTCGATGCCGAATCCTACTTAAAGAGGCTTTAACATAAAGAAGATAACTGATGAGATCAATAGTCCTACAAAGCACCCGTACTGTCACCACACATTCTAACTCCTCTCCTCTCCCTCCAGCTAACCTTCCCCAAGGCCAAACTCCTGCTGATGTCCTGCAACCAGGAGGAGCTCAATGACTGGTACCAGAGCCTGAGCTCCGCTGTCGGGTACACACGCACACACACACACACATACACATACACACACACACACACACACACACACACACACACACACACACACACACACACACACACACACACGCACACACACGCACACACACGCACACAGACACACATACGTACATACACATACACACAGACACACATACACACACACAGACACACACACATCAATATCCTGCAAGATATTGGAAAAAACTGACATTGCAATTTTTTTTTTGCGTGCAATATATATTGCGATATGAAAAAAGAGTGTAATTTTAGCCAGAAGACATTAATAGCTGTATTTGGAGATAATAAATAGTTCTCGACTACTGGGGTGATTTTGTAAGGGAGTGCATCTACATAGAAAATAAAAATGGCCGGGAGACGTTGTGGTTACGTTGCATTAATCAGGTGATTTAGTTTGTCTTTGCAGTGAACATAAAAGACTGTCTACTGGAGCTTCACTACCCATGGAAAAGCATGTGCATCACTGTGTCTGCGGCAGCTGCCGCTCACGGTACTTTTCTACACACAGAGAGCCTCACTTCCCATAACAATCCCGTCGGAGTACTGTTACGTCACATTCACACGTTGCCCACATGGCCGCCTGTCTTAAAGGGGAAGGGTCGGCCGGTAACAATCATGTAAAAGGAGAACGTAAGAGTTTACTTTTCTGTCAAGCAGCAAAAAGTCCTGCGATGTGACTATCGTACAGGCACACATCGCGATATACTGTAGACGATGAATCAAAATATCCTGCAGCCCTAACACACATACACAGACATACAGACACACAAACACACACATTTGAATGTACATCTATAGAAGAATAGCTGTGGGCTGAGCGTGCAGTGTGTGGCAAGTGGTTGGTTGTCCTAACTCTCAGTAGGGAAAGACCAAGTTTGACAGCGGCTGATCCTGTACTTCGGCTGTCTGTCTCTCATTGATCAGCCAGAGCTCAGGAAGGGGCCCGGACCCGGGTCCCCAGAGGAAGGTCTGGGTCAGCACCGCTGTGCTGAAGGGCCCGACTCCGGCGTCCCCTGCCAGGCTAATTAGTTTATTACTCTGTCAGAGCGGGGAGAGAGGAAGCTGTCAAAGAGCTGGGAGCAGCCAGCAGATGGGGTAAACTCCAGGGAGTGTAATTATCTGTGCTAGAGGACAGGCTAAGAGGACCAAGGGTCAGCAGCACTCACACCACTGGGAGGAGAGGGTGTGTGTGTGTGTGTGTGTGTGTGTGTGTGTGTGCTAAATAAATTATTATTAATAAATAAATTAATGATTTTACAAAGACTACACACTGCCTGCACTGACATCTCTGAATCTATCCAATGTTGTTCTCAATGATTATAAAAATGTATTTTGTGTTTTCTGGGGTGAAGTCCTAACAGATTGGTAGCCATTGTTTCCAGGCAGAATTCCCGCTTTACACACACACACACACACACTCACACTCATCCTTAACTACCAGCTATCTATTGTCGGCGACTGCAGACATAACTCTAACGAAGTTCAGAATCAGAATCAGAAAGGGCTTTATTGCCAAGTACGTTGCACATACGAGGAATTTGTCATGGTGTTATTGGAGCATGTCACACATACAAATATAAGAAGGATAAAAAGATATAAACAATATAAGTATAAACATATACACACAGTACGTATTAATAACGATAAAATAAATTTAAATAAATAATAAAATAAGTTAAACAGTAGTGAAAAGGGACGCTACAGCAGAGTAGGTACAGTGGCATGAGGAGCCAGAGGTGGGGTGTGGAGAGAGTCAGGATGGATTCCGAGCCTTGTTTAGAAGGCTAGTGGCAGAGGGGAAAAAACTGTTTATGTGGCGTGAGGTTTTGGTCCTGATGGACCTCATCCTCCTGCCAGAGGGGAGTGGCTCAAAGAGCTTGTGTCCGGGGTGGGAGGGGTCAGCCACAATCTTACCAGCACGCTTCAGAGTCCTGGTGGCATATAGGTCCTGGAGCGGCGGCAGATTGCAGCCAATCACCTTCTCAGCTGACCGAATGACACGCTGCAGCCTGCCCTTGTCCTTGGCAGTGGCAGCAGCGTACCAGATGGTGATGGAGGATGTGAGGATGGACTCAATGATGGCTGTGTAGAAGTGCACCATCATTGTCTTTGGCAGGTTGAATTTCTTCAGCTGCCGCAGGAAGTACATCCTCTGTTGTGCTTTCTTGACGAGGGAGCTGATGTTCAGCTCCCACTTGAGGTCCTGGGAGATGGTAGTTCCCAGGAAGCGGAAAGACTCCACAGTGTCAATTGTGGAGCCACAGAGGGTGATGGGGGCAGGTGAGGCTGGGTTCTTTCTGAAGTCCACAACCATCTCCACTGTCTTTAGAGCGTTGAGCTCTAGGTTGTTTTGCTTGCACCAGGTCACCAGGTGGTCAGCCTCCCACCTGTAGGCGGACTCGTCTCCATCAGAGATGAGTCCGATGAGGGAGGTGTCGTCCGCAAACTTCAGAAGCTTGACGGACTGGTGACTGGAGGTGCAGCTGTTGGTGTACAGGGAGAAGAGCAGAGGAGAAAGAACGCAGCCCTGGGGGGATCCGGTGCTGATGGTCTGTGAGTTGGAGACGTGTTTCCCCAGCTTCACATGCTGCTTCCTGTCAGACAGGAAGTCAGTGATCCACCTGCAGGTGGAGTCAGGCACACCAAGCTGGGAGAGTTTCTGCTGAAGCAGAGCCGGGATGATGGTATTGAAGGCAGAGCTGAAGTCCACAAACAGGATCCTGGCGTAGGTTCCTGCGGAGTCCAGGTGCCGGAGGATGTAGTGGAGGGCCAGGTTGACTGCATCGTCTACAGACCTATTGGCTCTGTAGGCAAACTGCAGGGGGTCCAGGAGGGGGTCGGTGAGGTCTTTGAGGTGTGAAAGCACAAGGCGCTCAAAGGACTTCATAACCACAGAGGTCAGGGCGACGGGTCTGAAGTCATTAAGTCCTGTGGTCCTTGGCTTCTTGGGGACAGGGATTATGGTTGAGGTCTTGAAGCAGGCTGGCACGTGACATGTCTCCAGTGAGGTGTTAAAAATGTCTGTGAACACTGGAGACAGCTGGTCAGCGCAGTGCTTCAAGCTGGATGGGGAGACAGCATCCGGTCCAGCAGCTTTCCTGGGATTCTGTCTCCTGAACAGTCTGTTGACGTCCCTCTCGTGAATGGAGAGAGTCGTCACTGAGGTGGGAGGGGGGGGGGAGGTGGAGGGGACCTTTAAGGAGGGCATTGGTGGGGGGGCCCAGGACCCTGCTGAGGTGGGCGGGGTGGAGGTGATGCACAGTGGCTGTAGCTGTAGGGAGGTGTCGTGGGGGATGGTGTCAGGACTGTCCTTTAGTCTTTCAAATCGACAGTAGAACTCGTTCAGGTCGTTGGCTAGGTGTCAGTCATTGAAGGAGTGGGGGGTTTTAGGCTTGAAGTTGGTGATCTGCCTAAGTCCTTTCCAGACAGTCGCAGAGTCATTAGCTGAGAACTGGCGTTGGAGCTTCTCAGTGTACCGATGTTTAGCCTCCTTCACTGCCTTGCTAAATTTGTACTTTGACTCTTTAAATCTGTCTTTGTCCCCACTCCTGAACGCCTCTTCCTTAGCCAGCCTTAACCTTCTGAGTTTGGCTGTGAACCAGGGTTTGTCATTGTTGTAACTCACCCTGGTGCTTGATGGAACACAGCAGTCCTCACAGAAGCTGATGTATGACGTCACAGCCTCTGTGTACTCATCCAGACTGTGGGTAGCAGTCCTGAACACATCCCAGTCAGTACAATCCAAACACGACTGGAGATCCTCCACAGCTACACTGGTCCACTTCCTTGATGTCCTCGCTACAGGTTTACAGAGCTTTAGTTTCTGCCTGTAGGCGGGGATCAGGTGGACCATGACGTGGTCAGAGTGCCCCAGTGCAACACGGGGGACGGCGTGATAAGCATCCCTGACTGTGGTGTAACAGTGATCCAGAATGTTCTCCTCTCTGGTCGGGCATTTAATATGTTGTCTATATTTAGGGAGTTCATGAGTGAGGTTTATTAAAGTCACCAAGGACAATAACTAGGGAGTCCGGGTTGGTCCGCTCCACACACAGTATCTGGTCGGCAAGCATGCGCTGCGCGTCCTGCACGTTGGCCTGCGGTGAGATGTAAACACCGACCAGAATGAATGAATGGAACTCACGGGGTGAATAAAAAGGCTTACAGTTTATGGTGAAATACTCCAGGTCAGGAGAACAATACTGCTGGATCACTGTCACGTCGTTGCACCAACCGCTGTTGATGTAGAAACAGATTCCTCCACCTTTAGTTTTGCCGGAGAGAGCCGTGTCTCTGTCCGCTCTGAAAAGCTGGAAGCCTGCCAGCTGCAGCGCAGAGTCCGGTATTAATCCACAGAGCCACGTCTCCGTGAAGCACAAAACAGCAGATGAAGAAAAGTCCTGTTTCCACTCAACAGCAGTTGTAATTCCTCCACTTTGTTGGGCAGAGAGCGCACGTTAGAGAGGAATATTCCAGGTAACGGTGTGCGTGATCCTCGCTGGCGGAGACGCACCAGCGCACCGGCCCGTTTCCCTCTCCTCCGGCGTTTCTCTCCGTGAGCAAAGGTGAGCGCACCTTTGACCAGAATGTCCAAAATTTCCAGTGAAGGGAGAAGAAAAGTGGGAAATAAGTCTGATGGTGTTGTTGCCCTGAAGTTCACGAGCTCTTCACTTGTGAATGAGATACGGGTACCATCGCAAGAAACAAAGTTAAAACACAAAACAAAACAGAGCGCTCCAACACACCGTGTCGCCATTCTGCGGCGCCATCTTTAGGTCTTTGGTTTGTACTTGACTTAAACTTTCCTTTTATTAAAAAATCTTATTGATACACACACACACACACACTCTAAAGTCCTAGCCAAGGGACTTAATTAGTGTGGAAATCAATGTAGGGCTGAAACGCTTCCTCGAATAAGTCGAATAATTCAATTACAAAAAATCCTCGATGCAAAATGATTTGCCTCGAAGCTTCGTTAAATCAATGTTACCAACGTTGTATCGCCGACGGACGGCGTTTCCACACGGATCATTATTATTGTCGCACACCAGACGCTGCTCAGTCTGCGGGCGGCACATGCCAGAGCGTAAATAGTGAGAGGCTAAGAGAAGAGGCAGGCTGGAGAAAACGACAGAAAGTTTCCAAAGTTTGGAATCAGTTAAAACGAGAACTCTGTAGACAGTGTGTCTACTGAAAAACCAAACTAGCTTACCACAATAATAGCACAACGTCAATGCTTCAGCATCTCAACAGAAAACATTTCTCATCCATTCCACGAAGCGGACCCGACAAAAGTAAATCACGGAGTTGTATGGATGATGAAACTACACCAAACACAACAACTAGCAAAAACAAAGACAAGAAAATACGTAGTGGTGACCACAATTTGATCTAAAGAGCCGACTTGTTGACTATCCCTTCGGAGAATCAGCTGATTGTTGTGCACCATTTTCTCTCACTCTCTCTCTTCACGGAGAAACAGCTGATCAACGATCTACTAGCATAAGTGTAACAGAGCTCAAGCTATTTTAATTTATATATTATATATAAATTAAAATAGATTGAGTATAATTAATATTTACATATATTTACATATAGGCCTATATACAGATCAGTCTCAGGATGAAACTTGTAGTTGTGAAAGTTAAGTTACACAACTTAAGGTCATGTTTATGTATGTTTGATGTATGCCTTAGTGTGAGGTTGATGTCATTTCAGAAAATGTTTTCGTTAAAAATTTTACAATGTAATATGGCACTTAAATGCACTTCATATGTTTAGTTTTTTGAGAGATGATATTGTAAGCAATGTAGGCAACAAAAATGTTGCTTTTTCCAAATATTTAACCAAACTATTGTTTATTATTGCTCTTCAATAAAACAAAAGTATTTCTTATCCGATTAATCGATGGAATAATCGGTAGAATACCCGATTACTAAAATAATCGATAGCTGCAGCCCTAGATCAATGCTTGGTGACAAGAAGTGAACGGCTGACCACCGGGGATGCAGTTGAAGGCTAAGGACAGTTTAACTCTTCCTTTCCTTTTCGTCTGCAGATCTCTCAGGCTGGCCTCATAAGATCCTGTTCTAGTATATGTAGTGTGTGTGGCTGGAGATCATTTCCATATTATCATGTTTACTCTCAGTGGAAATGTAATTCTGTTATTGCTTTACAAAAGGCTGGGCTCCATGTTAAAGCCAGAAGAGGTTATGAAGTATTCTGATGGTTAAAGTTATTGTTTGTAGAAAAGTCCTCAAGTCACATGTGGACATTTTTCATTTTCATGGCACTGAATATCAGTTTATTTTAAAGGCCATTTTGCATACATTTGCCATATTGTGATATACTGTACATAAACTGATCAAAACAATCATACTAAAAATAACTTTATGAGCATGTTCGGCGTCTCATTGGAACATTTGGGATAGTGTAAGTAGTAGTTTTAAGACGTTTTTTTTATGCACACATCTTTAAAGGGCTTAGCTGTAGGTATGTCTTTGTGAATTGTGTAATTGTACAGAAGAAGTCAATCAATTGTTAGCTGAGTGTGTGCTGTCTTTACAGGAAGCTGCAGTCTAAGCAGACCGTAGTGCATCAAAGAGATGAGTTGTGCCGCAGACCGCTTGGACCAGCCGCGGCCGCCGCCGACACAGCCGGCAGCAGGAAGAGGAACATGGTGAGTTCCTCACGCGGAGTTCAGTTAGAACTGTCAGGTGGCTAAAGCACAGGTGGGAATCATTGAACCCACGGTCATGATACGATAATGTACCATAGACAGTGAAAGAAATGGCCATAGACTTCGACGGAGACCCGTGAAGTCTATTAGCAGTCTCTTTCCCGGTGATGGCTGAGCGTTACTGAGCAGCCTCCAACTGAGCTTGAAGACTTAGATGTGACGTGAGCAACCTGTCTGAAAGTTGGAAGTCTTCTGGTAGCTGTGCCAAGAGAAATCTCAATCATTCCCAATCATGGTCCAAAACACTTGAACAGAACGTTTTTAGCCTCAGAATCTCCCCATAGGAGGTACGCTTTCCGGATGCTCACTTACCCCCTTGTAATGTACAAGTGAGTGAGTGATCTTGGTGTAGTCATGGACTCAGACCTGAATTTCAACCGCCACATTGAGACCATTACAAAGTCAGCCTACTATCACCTTCAGAATACATCGAGGGTTAAAGGACTTATGTCTCAGCAGGACTTGGAAAAACTCGACCACTGTTAAAAAATCACTCAAGACAGCTGTAGCTGATTCAGAACGCTGCTGCTCCAGTCCTCACTAAGACCAAGAGAGTGGATCACATCACTGCAGTTCTTTACACTGGCTTCCTGTCTCTCAAGTAATTGATTTCAAAATACTTCTGCTGGTTTATAAATCACTGAACAGTTTAGGGCCAAAATACAGTCTTGATCTGCTGCTACATTCTGAACCCTCCAGACCTCTCAGGTCGTCCGGGACAGGTCTGCTTTCTGTCCCCAGAGTCAGAACTAAACAGGGGGAAGCAGCGTTCAGTTTTTATGCTCCACATATCTGGAACAAACTCCCAGAAAACTGCAGGTCTGCCGCAACTCTCAGTTCTTTTAAATCAAGGCTGAAGACCTTTCTTTTTGAAGCTGCCTTTCTTTAAATAATTGTTAATTTCTTATACTGCACTATAACTTTTTTCTCGTATTTTATATTTTTATTGTTTTGAACTGCTCCTTAGTATTTTATGTAAAGCACTTTGAATTGCCCTGTTGCTGACATTTGCTATACAAATAAAGCTGCCTTGCCTTGATGGGGGCCTGGTCTGATTATTAATCCCTTTTTGTAATTGTAATTTATTTATTTGAACAGGGACAGTGCACAAAAAAACATTAATAGGTGTCTTGTGCCAGGTTGTAGCAAATTGCTAGTTTCCGCCCGTAGTCCCTGGGCAGGTAGATGGCGCAATAAAATACAAAGTACTGTACTAATTAATGTAATAGCTCAAAGTTAAATATGAAGTCTTGAATATTGTTGTTTCTTCAAACCACTCATATGTTACCAATGAATCAAATGTAACTAAAACCGATTTCTGCTGTCACAACAATGTGCCTTGAAGGTTGTTTGTACACCAGATAAAGCTGCTCTAATCCCTCAGTGTTTGGACAGTAGCAGTGGATTACATGACCGTAATGGGAGTGTAGTGATGAGCCCACAGAGCGTCAGCCCCAGCTCTACAGGTTCCCTCGGCTCTGCTAATAACTTCACTACAGGGCACTGTCCTGTGAGAAATAAAGGCCTAAAAATGCCCCCAAAAAATAAATAATCTTCACTATAATAAGGCGATGATGAAGTTTATTGGCCACAACAATCCATTTGCAACCAAGTAATATGTGTCTGGACTAAATCAGAATCAGATGTATTGAC